>NW_026779127.1:0-152036 GCF_030144855.1 Hypanus sabinus | reverse complement strand
TGAGCGCGTCTCTTCTCTGTCACCTACCTATCCTCCCTCTCGCACTGTCTACAAGCTTTCTCTATCTGTGAGACAACCGCCCCTTCCTCCATCCCTTCAGTTCAGTTCCCACCCCCAGCAAATCTAGTTTAAACTCTCCCCAACAGCCTTAGCAAACCTCCCTGTCAGGATATTGGTCACCCTGGCATTCAAGTGCAACCCGTCCTTTTTGTACAGGTCACACCTGCCCCAAAAGAGGTCCCAATGATCCAGAAATCTGAATCCCTGCCCCCTGCTCCAATCCCTCAGCCATACACAGTTACCCTCCACCTCGTACAGTTCCTCTACTCACTGTCAAGAGGACACAGGTTTGTGCTGGGGGGTAGGTACAGAGGAGATGTCAGGGCTAAGTTGTTAACTTGGAGAGTGGTGAGTGCGTGGAATGGGCTGCTGGCAACGGTGGTGGAGGTGGATACGATACGGTCTTTAAGAGACTTTTAGATAGGTACATGGAGCTTATTAAAATAGACAGCTATAGGTAAGCCTGGTAATTTCTAAGGTAGGGACATGTTCAGCACAACTTTGTGGGCCGAAGGGCCTGTATTGTGCTGTAGGTTTTCTAAGTTTCTCTGCTCCCTTTCTTACCTCCCCTCCTTTCCTTTCCCCTCTCCCATTCACTCCGCTACCTTGTGCTCCTCCTCCCATTCCCCTCCCCCAGCTCACCACTTCTTCCTCTCCTCCCTGAACACCCCCTCCCCTTCCTCTCATCCCACCCCTCCCCCTCCCGTCCCTCCCTCTCACGCCCCTCCTCCCACCGCTCACCCACATCACAAACAACCCTCCCCAGGCTGGCCCGGGTCACAATGCCTCCCTGTCAGTGAGGGCCCTGAGGGGACAGGGGAAGGGCAGACATTGCCTGGACCCTGCCAGGGTCAGACCCCACCTCAGTCGGGTCTGCGAAGAGAGGAGACAGAGAGAGAGGGAATGGAAGAGAGGGTCTGCTGTGGGGAAAGAGAGAGCATCGAGACCTGTGAGGGAAAGTGAGGGAGAGGGAGACGGGAGGTGGAGAGACAGAACATCAGGACTGAGAGAGCCTCAAGCCCGCGACTGAGAGCGAGCAAAGGCAGGAGGAGAGAGAGGCCGTTGAGACCGTGAGTGAGAGAGTCGGAGGGAAGGAGAGAGAGCGCCTCAGGATTGTGACAGAGGAGGAGGAGGGAGGAGGAGAAGCCTCAACAGGGCTCTCACCCCCTCCTCCCAATGGCTCTACTCCTGTCGTGGAGAAACGTAGTGGTGGGTGAGGCAGGGAACCCCTGTTCGAGGGTGTCGGAGGGGACAGAATGCTGCGAGTACCTCGGGCAGATCCTCCTCACTTCCTTTGGCTCTGTTATCCTAGTTATCATCATCATCAACACCATTCTCACGGTGAGAGTCTTCAATAGTCAACACCCCCCAGATTACCCATTCTCCCCTCCCCTTCCCCCACACCCTCTCTCTCCCCTCTCCGACTGTGTGTGTGAGAGAGAGAGAGAGAGAGGGTGGGAGAGAGTGAGAGAGGAACAGAGAGAGAGATAGTGAGAGGGAGAGGGAGAGAGAGAGAGAGGGAGAGGGAGGGGGGGGAGAGAGAGAGAGGGAGAGACAGAGAGGGGGGGGGAGAGGGAGAGAGAGAGGGTGGGAGAAAGAGAGAGAGGGAGAAAGAGAGAGAATGCACGAGAGGGAGAGAGAGATGGAGGGAGAGAGACACAGAGAGAGAGAGAGAGAGAGAGAGAGTGAGAGAGAGAGGGAGAGAGAGAGAGGGAGAGACAGAGAGGGGGGAGGGAGTGAGAGGGAGAGGGAGAGAGAGAGGGAGAGGGAGGGGGGAGAGAGAGAGGGTGGGGAGAGGGAGAGAGAGAGGGTGGGAGAAAGAGAGAGGGAGAAAGAGAGAGAATGCACGAGAGGGAGAGAGAGATGGAGGGAGAGAGAGACACAGAGAGAGAGAGAGAGAGAGAGGGACTGAAAGAGAGAGAGAGAGAGGGAGTGAGAGAGACAGAGAGAGAGAGAGAGAGAGAGAGAGAGAGAGAGAGAAAGAGGGAGAGAGAGAGAGGGAGAGAGAGGGACTGAGAGAGAGAGACAGACAGAGAGAGAGAAAGAGAGAGAGAGAGTGAGTTCCAGCTCTCTTTGTGACCTGTGACTCTTCTTTCTACAGGTTTATTCCAAGTTCCCGATCGCAGCCATTGGTCATAAACGCAAGATGGTTCAGAGAGAACGTGAGTGTTGACTTGGAAGCAACGTCAAGGTGAAAGGGCAAAATCTGCACCGTGGATCCATCACCATTTCCCTCTGTCCTGGGGGGTGGAGAGGCAGAATGGGGTAAAGAGAGAGAAAGAGAGGGGAGGGAGAATGGGGTGAGAGAAACAGGAGAAAGAATGGGAGAGGGGAATGGAGATGGAGAGGAAGAATGTGGAAGAGAGAGGGGGATGAAGAGTGACAGGGAGAATGGGAAAATGAGAGGGAGAAAGGGAAATAGAGGAAGTGAACGACAGAGAGAAGTGGGGGGGAGACGGAGACGGGAATGCTATCCATAGACACTCACTACAGAGAGAGAGAGAGAGGGCAGATGAGGAACGGTGGAAATGAGAGAGAATGACAGAGGGTGGTAGGAGGGAATGAGTGAGTTGGAGGTTTTACAAACAAGCGAGGGGTCTGTGTGTGTTTGTGAGGCACACTCCCTCCCTTGGCAAGGGCTTGGTGAGGGAGTCATGCACTGACAGAGGGTCTGTGTTCGTCCGCAGGTGGGGGATTCCTGAGGCTGCAGTCCTCACTCCTTATGGGAGCCGCAGCAGGTAAGTCCTGGGGAGGGGGAAGGGGGCGTAAATGCAGCAGATGACATCAGTCCTCCATGAGATTCCTCATCCCTCCCCTTGAGGTTCCACTCCCTCAAGGACTTAAATCAAGAGATCCCTCTCTGCGATTCCTCAACAGGTACAACGGGTGTATCACACAAAATGCTGGAGGAACTCAGCAGGCCAGGCAGCGTCTGTGGAAAAGAGAACAGTCGATGTTTCAGTGGGACAGAAGTTCAGTCCTGTTGAAGGGTCTCGGCTCAAACCGTCGACCATATAGATGCTGCCTGGTCTGCTGAGTTCCTCCAGCATTGTGTGTGTTTTGCTCAGATTTCCAGCATCTGCAGATTTTCTCTTGTTTGGGACAACTGATATACCCATCTGTTAGAGAACCCTCTCCCACAGTGGAGCAGTGGTGGGGGGGAGAAGGACAGGAAGGTTGAATCGTGGTATTTTTTGGGAGCAGTACAAAGTGTATATATCTCACTGTCTACAACCCTGAGATTTGTTTTCCTGCGGGCATACTGAATAAATCTATGGAATAGTAACTATAACACAGTCAGTGAAAGATCAACCAGAGGGCAGAAGACAACAAATGGAAAAAAATCAGAAATAAATACTGAAATAATGAGATAAAGAATTCCAAAAGTGAGATCATTGGTTGTAGAAACATTTCAATGATGAGGCAAGTGAGTGTAGCTATCCCTTTTTGTTCAAGAGCCTGATGGTTGAGGGGTAGTAACTGTTCTTGAACCTGGTGGTGCGAGTCCTGAGGCTCCTGTACCTTCTACCAGACGGCCGCAGTGAGAAGAGAGCCTGGCCTGGGTGGTGGGGATCTCGGATGATGGATGCTGCTTTCCTACAGCAATCTTTCCTGTAGATGTGCTGAATGGTTGGGAAGGTTTTGCCCCTGATGTACTGAGCCAAATCCACTACCTGTTGGAGGATTTTCCACTCAAAGACATTGGTGTTTCCATACCAGGCCGTAACGCAGCCAATCAGCACACTCTCCACCACACATCTGTAAAACTTTGTCACTCTCCACCACACATCTGTAAAACTTTGTCACTCTTCACCACACATCTGTGAAACGTTGTCACTCTCCACCACACATCTGTAAAACCTTGTCACTCTCCACCACACATCTGTAAAACTTTGTCAAAGTTTTAGATGCCATGCCAAACCTCTGCAGGAAGTAGAGGCGCTGCTGTGCTGATGCCAATTGTACGGCAAGAGATTTGGAGGGGTGTGCAGATCGCTGTGTTCAAGGGGCAGTACAGGGGAGGTGTCAGACATGGGACCTCAGGGGTCAGTACAGGAGAGGTGTTAGATGTGGGACCTCAGGGGTCAGTACAAGAGAGGTGTCAGACGTAAGACCTCAGGGGTCAGTACAGGAGAGGTGTCAGACGTGGGACCTCAGGGGTCAGTACAGGAGAGGTGTCAGACATGGGACCTCAGGGGTCAGTACAGGAGAGGTGTCAGACGTAAGACCTCAGGGGTCAGTACAGGAGAGATGTCAGACGTGGGACCTCAGGGGTCAGTACAGGAGAGGTGTCAGACATGGGACCTCAGGGGTCAGTACAGGAGAGGTGTCAGACGTAAGACCTCAGGGGTCAGTACAGGAGAGATGTCAGACGTGGGACCTCAGGGGTCCGTGGACTGAGATCCATTTGCCCCTCCCTGAATTACACACCTCCCCAGTCATCTACGTTATTTATCTTTGCCACCATTGACACCTCATTTCATGTTGTCTGGAAGCTCACGGAGATCGTGTGGTGTGATCGGGGGTGAAGTCATGGAAAGTTGGTGTTGTGCTCAGTGTAGAAGGTTGTCGTGGGTTACAACAGGACATTGACAGGATGCAGAGCTGGGCTGAGAAGAGGCAGATGGAGTTTAATGCTGATATGTGTGAGGTGCTACATTTTGGTAGGAATAATCCAAATAGGACATACATGGTAAATGGTGGGGCATTGGGGAATGCAGTAGAACAGAGTGATCTAGGAATAATAGTGCACAGTTCCCAGAAGGTGGAATCTCATGGACAGTGTGGTGAAGAAAGCTTTGCAATACCGGATATTAAATACTACAAATTACAGTATGTATAAAATAAATTAAATAATTAGAGGGAAAAGAGAGGGAAGATACTGAGTCAGGATTCACAGGTTCACTGTCCATTCAGAAATCTGATGGCGGAGGGGACGAAGCTGTTTCTGAATCATTGAGTGTGTGTCTTCAGGCTCCTGTCCCACCTCCGTGAGGCAGCAATGAGACGAGGACTTGTCCTGGGTGATGGGCGTCCGCAGTGACGGATGCCGACTTTTCGAGGCATCACCTTTCGAAGGTGTGCTCGATGCCGGGGAGGCCAGTGCTGAGTTCACAACTTTGTGCAACTTTTCTCTGATCCTGTGCGGCCTCGTGGCCCCGCACATCGGTCTCGCCCGAAGCTCTTGTATCCTGGGAAAGGGGTGCGTGTCGAGCGCTGGTTTTGGTGCAGGGGAGTGGTGTCGGTAGATCAAGGGTGTGTTCAGGAGGTCGAGAGTGGGGGGGGGGGGGTTGTTTTCTACCATGACACAAACTGAATCATGTTTCGCTCTCTCCATCCCATCCCTTCCCTCCTCACTCTCCTCCCTCCCCCACTCCCTCTTCCTCCTTTACCCTCAGGTGAGCCTGCGCCAGCCCCTCCCTCGCTGCCCTCCTGCCCCTCCCCTTTGCCCCAGGTGACCCGCGGCCTGAGCGGAGGAGATCCACCGCGGGGGACGCCCACCCCAACACCCTCCCTCGCAGACTCCCAGGAGGCAGAGTCCAAAAAGGGGCTGAGAGGCGACTCTCGCTCCCTCCCCCACACTCACCTCTGCCCCCCTGCCTTCCAGGGTCAGTTTGCCCCTCCCTGTGGCTCCCTGAGCCCCCCCACCTCACTCGGCAGCGACCAGGAGGGGATGGAGACAGACCCGCCCTCCCCCACCCCCTCTCTTCCTCACTACCCTCGGGATTGCCACACCGCCCCCTCCTACCGCTCCTCCCGCCCTTCCCCATCCCTCCGCTCTCGTGCCACCAACTCCCTCGTCTCTCCCCAACCCTCCCCTCTCCCTCGACTCTACCCGTGCCGCACCCAGCCTCGTCTCCCGGCGTTCCTACTCCGTCTCCTCCACCCACCCTACCCCCTCACTCATCTCCCGGCCCACACCTTCCCTCGTCTCGTCTGTCCCGTCCCAGTCCCTTGCCTCCTCACCCTCCACCTCCCCCTCTCCTTCATCCTCCCCTTCCCCCTGCCCCTCGGTCGTCCAGCAGGATTCCCGGGGCGAGGAGGAAGAGAGTGAGCAGGAAGGGTCGGGTGAGGAATACACTCCTCCGCCCACCATCCACCTGGTCCCCAACCCCCGCCTCCATCGGGCTCTCCCTCCCCATCAGGGAACCACACCTCCAACCAGCCAGTTGCCCCTCCCCTCCTCCTCCTCCGCCTCGCCACCACACCCTCCCACTCTCCCGTCGGGATCCCACCCTCCCACCTCCGAGGGAGAGGATTCATCCTCGCCCCACACTCCTCATCCGGGTGAGGAGGGAGGTCGACTCTGGGACGGTGAGTGTGTCCACCGGGTGCTCCCCCACTCTGAGGGGACGCTTCCCCGGGGTCGCCTCCCCGTCACCTCCCCCCACTCCGTCCCCCTGAGGGGTGGGGAAGAACAAGGCCGAGTGTACCGCCGGGGTTCTATTGCCCACTGCCACCTGAGGCCCCAGACCCGGGAACAAACTCCACCCTCTCCTCTCCCTCCCTCACGCCCCCCTCGCCCCCATCCTTCTCTTTGCCCAAAGGCCCACCACCAGGAGCCGGGAGTGAGTGTCCCTTCCCCCCGGGACGGCCCACGGGGGCCTGTGTGTGACGCCAGGAACCAGGGATCTTGGTTCGGTCAGGGGAGGGGTGAACAGTAGCCCCCTCCCCCCACAACACAAATCCAAGGCATCACAAGGAGGAGAGAGGGATCCTCGACATCCCCTCCTACCCCGACTCCCTACTTCCCACCAACAGACTCTTCCCTCGCCCTGGTCTCCGACCGTCCGGGTGGACAAGATGCACGGATCGAGCTCCATAACGAAATAAAGCGTCAACATTAACCGTCCGGTGTCTGGGTCGTCACTGGGAGACTGGGGGGGGGGGGGGGGCGAGGCATGAGGGAGGGGTTTGAACAGGAGGATGGGGAGTGTAGGGGTTACAGAGATAGGGAGGGGTTTCAACAGGAGGACGGGGAGTGTAAGGGTTACAGAGATAGGGAGGGGGTGAGGGAGGGGTTTGAACAGGATGGGGAGCGTAAGGGTTACAGAGATAGGGAGGGGGTGAGGGAGGTTTGAACAGGAGATCGGGTGTGTAGGGGTTACAGAGATAGGGAGGGGTTTGAACAGGAGGACGGGGAGTGTAGGGTTACAGAGATTGGTGGGGTGAGGGAGGGGTTTGAACTGCAGAACGGGGAGTGTAGGGTTAAAGTGAGTGTATCTGTTCCGGGTTGGGAATGGGCATGTCAGAAATTACCTGTGGAATGCTGCAGGAATGTCTGCCGGTGAGTCGGCGTCCGGCCGAGCGGTGGGGGGGGGAGGGGGATCCCGACTCTGGGAGGTGTCACGAGACCCTTGTGTTGGGTCCCCGAAATCCCAACCTCTCAATTTCTCTCTCTCCCTTCCCCCCCTCTACTATCTCACTTCCCCCCACAGTACCCCACTTCCCTCTTTGTCTCGCTCCCTCCAACGTCTCACTCTCCCTCTCCCCTCATTCCTGCTTTCCTCACTCTCCCCATCTGGGAACGTTGCCGGTGATTAACGAGTGACCAGACATGCCCCAATACTCCGGACGTTATGGGGGGGAGAGGGAGGTGGGAGAATGGGTGGGGGGGGAAGGGAGGTGGGAGAAGGGGTTCGGGGGAGAGGGTGGGAGAACGTTTCTGGGGGAGAAGGAGGTGGGAGAAGGGGTGGGGGGAGAGGGAGGTGGGAGAAGGGGTGGGGGGAGAGGGAGGTGGGAGAACAGTTGGGGGGGAGAGGGAGGTGGGAGAAGGGGTGTGGGGAGAGGGAGGTGGGAGAACAGTTGGGGGGGAGAGGGAGGTGGGAGAAGGGGTGTGGGGGAGAGGGAGGTGGGAGAAGGGGTGTGGGGGAGGGTGGGAGAACGTTTCTGGGGGAGAAGGAGGTGGGAGAAGGGGTGGGGGGAGAGGGAGGTGGGAGAAGGGGTGGGGGGAGAGGGAGGTGGGAGAAGGGGTGGGGGGAGAGTGAGGTGGGAGAAGGGGTGGGGGAGAACGGGTGGGGGGAGAGGGAGGTGGGAGGGGTGGGGGGAGAAGGGGTGGGGGGAGAGGGAGGTGGGAGAAGGGGTGGGGGGAGAGGGAGGTGGGAGAAGGGGTGGGGGGAGAAGGGGTGGGGGGGAGATGGAGGTGGGAGAAGGGGTGGGGGGAGAGGGAGGTGGGAGAAGGGGTGGGGGGAGGGACGTTTGAGAAGGGGTGGGGGGAGAGGGAGGTGGGAGAAGGGGTGGGGGGAGAAGGGGTGGGGGGAGAGGGAGGTGGGAGAAGGGGTAGGGGGAGAGGGAGGTGGGAGAAGGGGTGGGGGGAGATGGAGGTGGGAGAAGGGGTGGGGGGAGAGGGAGGTTTGAGAAGGGGTGGGGGAGAGAGGTGGGAGAAGGGGTGGGGGAGGGAGGTGGGAGAAGGGGTGGGGGGAGAGGGAGGTGGGAGAAGGGGTGGGGTGGAGAACGAGGTGGGAGAAGGGGTGGGGGGAGAGGGAGGTGGGAGAAGGGGTGGGGGGAGAAGGGGTGGGGGGAGAGGGAGGTGGGAGGGGTGGGGGGAGAAGGGGTGGGGGGAGAGGGAGGTGGGAGAAGGGGTGGGGTGGAGATGGAGGTGGGAGAAGGGGTGGGGGGAGAGGGAGGTGTGTGAAGGGGTGGGGGGAGGGAGGTTTGAGAAGGGGTGGGGGGAGGGAGGTGGGAGAAGGGGTGGGGGGAGAAGGGGTGGGGGGAGAGGGAGGTTTGAGAAGGGGTGGGGGGAGAGGGAGGTGGGAGAAGGGGTGGGGGGAGGGAGGTTTGAGAAGGGGTGGGGGAGAGGGAGGTGGGAGAAGGGGTGGGGGGAGAGGGAGGTGGGAGAAGGGGTGGGGGGAGAGGGAAGTGGGAGAAGGGGTGGGGGGAGAGGGAGGTTTGAGACGGGGTGGGGGAGAGAGGTGGGAGAAGGGGTGGGGGAGAGGGAGGTGGGAGAAGGGGTGGGGGGAGAGGGAGGTGGGAGAAGGGGTGGAGTGGAGAACGAGGTGGGAGAAGGGGTGGGGGGAGAGGGAGGTGGGAGAAGGGGTGGGGGGAGAGGGAGGTGGGAGAAGGGGTGGGGGAGAGGGAGGTGGGAGGGGTGGGGAGAAGGGGTGGGGGGAGAGGGAGAAGGGGTGGGGGGAGAGGGAGGTGGGAGAAGGGGTGGGGGGAGAAGGGGTGGGGTGGAGATGGAGGTGGGAGAAGGGGTGGGGGGAGAGGGAGGTGGGAGAAGGGGTGGGGGGAGAAGGGGTGGGGGGAGAGGGAGGTGGGAGAAGGGGTGGGGGAGAGGGAGGTGGGAGGGGTGGGGGAGAAGGGGTGGGGGGAGAGGGAGAAGGGGTGGGGGGAGAGGGAGGTGGGAGAAGGGGTGGGGGGAGAGGGAGGTGGGTGAAGGGGTGGGGGGAGGGAGGTTTGAGAAGGGGTGGGGGGAGAGGGAGGTGGGAGAAGGGGTGGGGGGAGAAGGGGTGGGGGGAGAGGGAGGTGGGAGAAGGGGTGGGGGGAGAGGGAGGTGGGAGAAGGGGTGGGGGGAGAGGGAGATGGGAGAAGGGGTGGGGGAGAGGGAGGTTTGAGAAGGGGTGGGGGGAGAGGGAGGTGGGAGAAGGGGTGGGGGGAGAGGGAGGTGGGAGAAGGGGTGGGGGGAGAGGGAGGTGGGAGAAGGGGTGGGGGGTGAGGGAGGTGGGAGAAGGGGTGGGGGGAGAGGGAGGTTTGAGAAGGGGTGGGGGGAGGGAGGTGGGAGAAGGGGTGGGGTGGAGAAGGAGGTGGGAGAAGGGGTGGGGGGAGAGGGAGGTGGGAGAAGGGGTGGGGGGAGAGGGAGGTGGGAGAAGGGGTGGGGGGAGAGGGAGGTGGGAGAAGGGGTGGGGGGTGCCAGGGAGGGGGTGTACGGAAGATGATTTGGGAAATCTGAAAGGCCCGAATAGAGGTGGTGCCCTCCAGTCTGTGGAAGATTTCACACTGGGCCAGAGTGGAAAGGTCAGGGTGTCGTGGTCGGAGGTGAGGGATGGGCCGGTTCAGGTCACTGCTCCACGACCTTTACTCGGCTCTGCGCTGAACTGAGGGTCTGTGGACAAAATGCTCGGGGTCGTCAGTTCTGAACGTCATTTGTCTGTGTTCATTGTTCACAAGGTTTCTGCTTTTTCTCTCTCTTTGCCCCCTGGGGGTGTGACGATCTTTGTTAAGGGTTTTATTGGGTATCTTTGTCTTGTGGCTGCCCATTAGGAGACAGATCTCAAGTTTGTAGAACGAGCATATACTCAGATTCTAAAATGTACTTTGGATTCTCTGAGAGAGGGAGGATATCACGAAGCTGGAGAGGGGCTTTCACTGAAAATGCTGCTGGAACTGAGCAGGCCAGGCAGCATCTGTGGGAAAATGTACGGGCTGAGACCCCTGAAATGTTGTCTGTCCTTTACCGGACCCTCCAACAAACTGCAATTGACTATCAGATCCAAATTAGGCCATTCGGCCCATTGAGTCTGCTGCACCATTCCACCCCTCTCGACCCCATCTACCTGCCTTCTCCCCATAACTTTTGACACCTTGATTAATTAAGTACATGTCAACCTCCGCCTTAAATATAGCAAAAGACTCGGTCTCCACAGCCGCCTGTGGCCATGATCGGGCTCAAAAATCCCTCCTCACCTCTCTTTCATCATCCTCTGCAAGTTCCAAGCTGCAAACTTCTGCAGCCGTCCCGTTGAAAGTGGAGTTGAAAGTTGGAATGTCATTTCACATCACCAGGATCAGGGACAACAGTCCCACATCTCCAGGATCAGGGACAACAGTCTCACATCACCAGGATCAGGGACAACAGTCCCTCATCACCAGGATCAGGGACAACAGTCCCATATCACCAGGATCAGGGACGACAGTCCCACATCACCAGGATCAGAACAACAGTCCCACATCACCAGGATCAGGACGACAGTCCCACATCACCAGGATCAGGGACAACAGTCTCACATCACCGGGATCAGGGACAACAGTCCCACATCACCAGGATCAGGGACAACATTCCCACATCACCAGGATCAGGGACAACATTCCCACATCACCAGGATCAGGGACAACAGTCTCACATCACCGGGATCAGGGACAACAGTCCCACAGCACCGGGATGAGGGACAACAGTCCCACATCACCAGGATCAGGGACAACAGTCCCACATCACCAGGATCAGGGACAACAGTCCTACATCACCAGGATCAGGGATAACAGTCTCACATCTCCAGGATCAGGGACAACAGTCGCACATCACCAGGATCAGGGACAACAGTCCCACATCTCCAGGATCAGGGACAACAGTCCCACATCACCAGGATCAGGCCAACAGTCCCACATCACCAGGATCAGGGACAACATTCCCACATCACCAGGAACAGGACAACAGTCCCACATCACTAGGATCAGGACAACAGTCTCACATCACCAGGATCAGGGACAACAGTCCCACATCACCAGGCACAGGGACGACAGACCGACATCACCAGGATTAGGACAACAGTCCCACATCACCAGCCTCAGGGACAACAGTCCAACATCTCCAGGATCAGGGACGACAGTCCCACATCACCAGGATCAGGGACAACAGTCCCACATCACCAGGATCAGGGACAACAGTCTCACATCACCAGGATCAGGGACAACAGTCCCACATCACCAGGATCAGGTACAACAGTCTCACATCACCAGGACCAGGGACAACAGTCCCACATCACCAGGATCAGGGACAACAGTCCCACATCACCAGGATCAGGGACAGCAGTCTCACATCACCAGGATCAGGGACAACAGTCCCACATCACCAGGATCAGGGACAACAGTCTCACATCACCAGGATCAGGGACAACAGTCCCACATCACCAGGATCAGGGACAACAGTCCCACATCACCAGGATCAGGGACAACAGTCCCACATCACCAGGATCAGGGACAACAGTCTCACATCACCAGGATCAGGGACAACAGTCCCACATCACCAGGATCAGGGAGAACAGTCTCACATCACCAGGATCAGGGACAACAGTCCTACATCACCAGGATCAGGGACCACAGTCCCACATCACCAGGATCAGGGACAACAGTCTCACATCACCAGGATCAGGGACAACAGTCCCACATCACCAGGATCAGGACAACAATCCAATATCACCAGGATCAGGGACAACAGTCCCACATCACCAGGCTCAGGGACGACAGACCCACATCACCAGGATCAGGATAACAGTCTCACATCACCAGGATCAGGGACAACAGTCCCACATCACCAGGATCAGAATAACAGTCCTACATCACCAGGATCAGGGACAACAGTCTCACATCACCAGGATCAGGGACAACAGTCTCACATCACCAGGATCAGGGACAACAGTCTCACATCACCAGGATCAGGGACAACAGTCCCACATCACCAGGCTCAGGGACGACAGACCCACATCACCAGGATCAGGATAACAGTCTCACATCACCAGGATCAGGGACAACAGTCCCACATCACCAGGATCAGAATAACAGTCCTACATCACCAGGATCAGGGACAACAGTCTCACATCACCAGGATCAGGGACAACAGTCTCACATCACCAGGATCAGGGACAACAGTCCCACATCACCAGGATCAGGGACAACAGTCCCACATCACCAGGATCAAGACAACAGTCTCACATCACCAGGATCAGGGATAACAGTCTCACATCACCAGGATCAGGGACAACAGTCCCACATCACCAGGATCAGGGACAACAGTCCCACATCACCAGGATCAGGGACAACAGTCTCACATCACCAGGATCAGGGACAACAGTCCCACATCACCAGGATCAGGGACAACAGTCCCACATCACCAGGATCAGGGACAACAGTCTCACATCACCAGGATCAGGGACAACAGTCCTACATCACCAGGATCAGGGACCACAGTCCCACATCACAAGGATCAGGAACAACAGTCTCACATCACGAGGATCAGGGACAACAGTCCCACATCACCAGGATCAGGACAACAATCCAATATCACCAGAATCAGGGACAACAGTCCCACATCAACAGGCTCAGGGACGACAGACCCACATCACCAGGATCAGGGTAACAGTCTCACATCACCAGGATCAGGGACAACAGTCTCACATCACCAGGATCAGGACAACAGTCCCACATCACCAGGAACAGGGACAACAGTCCCACATCACCAGGATCAGGGACAACAGTCCCACATCACCAGGAACAGGACAACAGTCCCACATCACCAGGATCAATGCAACAGTCCCACATCACCAGGATCAGGACAACAATCCAACATCACCAGGATCAGGGAAAACATTCCCACGTCACCAGGATCTGGGACAACAGTCTCACATCACCGGGATCAGGGACAACAGTCCCGCATCACCAGGATCAGGGACAACAGTCCCACATCACCAGGATCAGGGACAACAGTCCCACATCACCAGGATCAGGGACAACAGTCCCACATCACCAGGATCAGGGACAATAGTCCCACATGAACAGGATCAGGAACAGCAGTCCCACATCACCAGGATCAGGGACAACATTCCCACATCACCAGGATCAGGGACAACGGTCTCACATCACGGGGATGAGGGACAACAGTCCCACATCACCAGGCTCAGGGACAACAGGCTCACATCACCAGGATCAGGGAGGACAGTCCCACTTCACCAGGATCAGGACAACAGTCCCACATGAACAGGATCAGGGACAACAGTCCCACATCAGCAGGCTCAGGGACGACAGACCCACATCACCAGGATTAGGACAACAGTCCCACATCTCCAGGATCAGGGACAACAGTTCCACATCACCAGGATCAGGGACAACAGTCCCACATTACCAGGTTCAGGACATCAGTCCCACATCAGCAGGCTCAGGGACAACAGTCTCACATCATCAGGCACAGGGACAAAAGTCCCACATCACCAGGATCAGGACAACAGTCCCACATCACCAGGATCAGGGACGACAGTCCCACATCACCAAGATGAGGACAACAGTCCCACATCACCAGGATCAATGCAACAGTCCAACATCACCAGGCTCAGTACAACAGTCCCACATCACCAGGCTCAGTACAACAGTCCCACATCACCTGGATCAGGGACGACAGTCCCACATCACGAAGATGAGGACAACAGTCCCACATCACCAGGCTCAGGACAACAATCCATCATCACCAGGATCAGGATAACAGTCCAACATCACGAGGATCAGGGACAACAGTCTCATATCACAGGGATCAGGGACAACATTCTCACATCACCAGGATCAGGGACAACAGTCTCACATCACCAGGATCGGGGACAACAGTCCCGCATCACCAGGATCAGGGACAACAGTCCCACATCACCGGGATCAGGGACAACAGTCTCACATCACCAGGATCAGGAACAACAGTCCCACATGAACAGGATCAAGGACAGCATTCCCACATCACCAGGATTAGGACAACAGTCCCACATCACAAGGCTCAGGGACAACAGTCACACATCTCCAGGATCAGGGACAACAGTCCCACATCACCAGGATCATGGACAACTGTCTCACATCACCAGGATCAGGACAACAGTCCCACATCACCAGGCTCAGGGACAACAGTCTCACATCATCAGGCTCAGGGACGACAGTCCCACATCACCAGGATCAGGGACAACAGTCCCACATCACCAGGATCAGGGAGAACAGTCCCACATCACCAGGATCAGGACAACAGTCTCACATCACCAGGATCAGAGACAACAGTCTCACATCACCAGGATCAGGGACAACAGTACCACATCACAAGGATCAGGGACAACAGTCCCACATCACCAGGATGAGGGACAACAGTCTCACATCACCAGGATCAGGGACAACAGTCCCACATCACCAGGATCAGGGACCACAGTCCCACATCACCAGGATCAGGGACAACAGTCCCACATCACCAGGATCAGGGACAACAGTCTCACATCACCAGGATCAGGGACAACAGTCCCACATCACCAGGAACAGGGACAACAGTCCCACATCACCAGGATCAGGGACAACAGTCCCACATCACCAGGAACAGGACAACAGTGTCACATCACCAGGATCAATGCAACAGTCCCACATCACCAAGATGAGGACAACAATGCAACATCACCAGGCTCAGGATAACAGTTCAACATCAACAGGATCAGGGACAACATTCCCACATCACCAGGATCAGGGACAACAGTCTCACATCACCGGGATCAGGGACAACAGTCCCGCATCACCAGGATCAGGGACAACAGTCCCACATCACCAGGATCAGGACAACAGTCCCACATGAACAGGATCAGGGACAACAGACCCACATCAGCAGGCTCAGGGACGACAGACCCACATCACCAGGATCAGGAACAACAGTCCAACATCACCAGGATCAGGGACAACAGTCCCACATCACCAGGATCAGGGACAACAGGCTCACATCACCAGGATCAGGGAGGACAGTCCCACATCACCAGGATCAGGACAACAGTCCCACATGAACAGGATCAGGGACAACAGTCCCACATCAGCAGGCTCAGGGACGACAGACCCACATCACCAGGATTAGGACAACAATCCCACATCACCAGGCTCAGGGACAACAGTCCCACATCTCCAGGATCAGGGACAACAGATCCACATCACCAGCATCAGGGACAACAGTCCCACATGAACAAGATCAGGGACAGCAGTCTCACATCACCAGGATCAGGGACAACAGTTCCACATCACCAGGATCAGGGACAACAGTCCCACATGAACAAGATCAGGGACAGCAGTCTCACATCACCAGGATCAGGGACAACAGTTCCACATCACCAGGATCAGGGACAACAGTCCCACATTACCAGGATCAGGACATCAGTCCCACATCACCAGGCACAGGGACAACAGTCCCACATCACCAGGATCAGGACAACAATCCCACATCACCAGGATCAGGGACGACAGTCCCACATCACCAGGATCAGGGACAACAGTCCCACATTACCAGGATCAGGGACAACAGTCCCACATCACCAGGATTAGGGACAACAGTCCCACATTACCAGGATCAGGACAACAGTCCCACATCAGCAGGCTCAGGGACAATAGTCTCACATCATCAGGCACAGGGACAACAGTCCCACATCACCAGGATCAGGACAACAGTCCCACATCACCAGGATCAGGGACGACAGTCCCACATCACCAAGATGAGGACAACAGTCCCACATCACCAGGATCAATGCAACAGTCCAACATCACCAGGCTCAGTACAACAGTCCCACATCACCAGGCTCAGTACAACAGTCCCACATCACCAGGCTCATAGACAACAGTCCCACATCACCAGGCTGAGGACAACAATCCAACATCACCAGGATCAGGATAACAGTCCTACATCACGAGGATCAGGGACAACAGTCTCATTTCACAGGGATCAGGGACAACATTCCCACATCACCATGATCAGGGACAACAGTCTCACATCACCAGGATCAGGGACAACAGTCCCGCATCACCAGGATCAGGGACAACAGTCCCACATCACCGGGATCAGGGACAACAGTCTCACATCACCAGGATTAGGAACAACAGTCCCACATCACCAGGATCAGGGACAATAGTCCAACATTACCAGGATCAGGACAACAGTCCCACATCACCAGGATCAGGGACAATAGTCCAACATTACCAGGATCAGGACAACAGTCCCACATCAGCAGGCTCAGGGACAACAGTCTCACATCATCAGGCACAGGGACAACAGTCCCACATCACCAGGATCAGGAAAACAGACCCACATCACCAGGATCAGGGACGACAGTCCCACATCACCAAGATGAGGACAACAGTCCCACATCACAAGGATCAATGCAACAGTCCCACATCACAAGGCTCGGGACAACAGTCCCACATCACCAGGCTCAGTACAACAGTCCCACAGCACCAGGCTCATAGACAACAGTCCCACATCACCAGGATCAGGACTACAGTCCCACATCACGAAGATGAGGACAACAGTCCCACATCACCAGGCTCAGGACAACAATCCAACATCACCAGGATCAGGATAACAGTCCTACATCACGAGGATCAGGGACAACAGTCTCATATCCCCGGGATCAGGGACAACAGTCCCACATTACCAGGATCAGGGACAACAGTCCCACATCACCAGGATCAGGGACAACAGTCTCAAATCACCAGGATCAGGGACAACATTCCCACATCACCAGGATCAGGGACAACAGTCTCACATCACCAGGATCAGGGACAACGGTCCCACATCACTGGGATCAGGGACAACAGTCCCACATCACCAGGATCAGGGACAACAGTCCCACATGAACAGGATCAGGGACAGCAGTCCCACATCACCAGGATCAGGGACAACAATCCCACATCACCAGGCACAGGGACGACAGACCGACATCACCAGGATTAGGACAACAGTCCCACATCACCAGGCTCAGGGACAACAGTCCATCATCTCCAGGATCAGGGACAACAGTCCCACATCACCAGGATCATGGACAACTGTCCCACATCACCAGGATCAGGACAACAGTCCCACATCACCAAGCTCAGGGACAACAATCACACATCATTAGGCTCAGGGACGACAGTCCCACATCACCAGGATCAGGGACAACAGTCTCACATTACCAGGATCAGGGACAACTGTCACACATCATTAGGCTCAGAGACGACAGTCCCACATCACCAAGATGAGGACAACAGTCCCACATCACCAGGATCAGGACAACAGTCCCACATCAGCAGGCTCAGGGACAACAGACCCACATCACCAGGATCAAGACAAAAGTCCCACATCACCAGGATCAGGGACGATAGTCCCACATCACCAAGATGAGGACAACAGTCCCACATCACCAGGATCAATGCAACAGTCCCACATCACCAGGCTGGGGACAACAGTCCCACATCACCAGGCTCAGTACAACAGTCCCACATCACCAGGCCAATAGACAACAGTCCCACATCACCAGCCTCAGGGACAACAGTCCAACATCTCCAGGATCAGGGACGACAGTCCCACATCACCAGGCACAGGGACGACAGACCGACATCACCAGGATTAGGACAACAGTCCCACATCATCAGGCTCAGGGACAACAGTCCAACATCTCCAGGATCAGGGACAACAGTCCCACATCACCAGGATCATGGACAACTGTCCCAATTCACCAGGATCAATGCAACAGTCCCACATCACCAGGCTCAGTACAACAGTCCCACATCACCAGGCCAATAGACAACAGTCCCACATCACCAGGATCAGGACTGCAGTCCCACATCACCAAGATGAGGACAACAGTCCCACATCACCAGGCTCAGGACAACAATCCAACATCACCAGGATCAGGATAACAGTCCTATATCACGAGGATCAGGGACAACAGTCTCACATCACCAGGATCAGGGACAACAGTCCCGCATCACCAGGATCAGGGTCAACAGTCCCACATCACCAGGATCAGCGACAACAGTCTCACATCACCAGGATCAGGGACAACAGTCCCACATGAACAGGATCAGGGACAGCAGTCCCACATCACCAGGATCAGGGACAACAGTCCCACATCACCAGGATCAGGGACAACAGTCTCACATCACCATGATCAGGACAACAGTCCCACATCACCTGGCACAGGGACAACTGTCCCACATCACCAGGATCAGGGACAACAGTCCCACACCACCAGGATAAGGGACAAGATTCCCACATCACCAGAATCAGGGACAACAGTCTCACATCACCAGGATCAGGGACAACAGTCCCACATCACCAGGATCAGGGACAACAGTCTCACATCACCAGGACCAGGGACAACAGTCCCACATCACCAGGCACAGGGACGACAGACCAACATCACCAGGATTAGGACAACAGTCCCACATCATCAGGCTCAGGGACAACAGTCCAACATCTCCAGGATCAGGGACAACAGTCCCACATCCCCAGGATCATGGACAACAGTCCCACTTCACCAGGATCAGGACAACAGTCCCACATCACCAGGCTCAGGGACAAAGTCTCACATCATCAGGCCCAGGGACGACAGTCCCACATCACCAGGATCAGGGACAACAGTCTCACATCACCAGGATCAGGGACAACAGTCCCACATCACCAGGATCAGGGACAACAGTCTCACATCACCAGGACCAGGGACAACAGTCCCACATCACCAGGATCAGTGACAACAGTCCCACATCACCAGGATCAGGGACAACAGTCACACATCACCAGGATCAGGACAACAATCCAACATCACCAGGATCAGGATAACTGTCCTACATCACCAGGATCAGGGACAACAGTCTCACATCACCAGGATCAGGGACAACAGTCTCACATCACCAGGATCAGGATCAACAGTCCCACATCACCAGGCTCAGGGACAACAGTCCCACATTACCAGGATCAGGACAACAGTCCCACATGAACAGGATCAGGGACAACAGTCCCACATCAGCAGGCTCAGGGACGACAGACCCACATCACCAGGATTAGGACAAAAGTCCCACATCACCAGGCTCAGGGACAACAGACCCACATCTCCAGGATCAGGGACAACAGTTCCACATCACCAGGATCAGGGACAACAGTCTCACATTACCAGGATCAGGACATCCGTCCCACATCATCAGGCACAGGGACAACAGTCCCACATTACCAGGATCAGGGACAACAGTCCCACATCACCAGGATCAGGGACAACAGTCTGACATCACCAGGATCAGGGACAACAGTCTCACATCACCAGGATCAGGGACAACAGTCCAACATCTCCAGGATCAGGGACAACAGTCCCACATCCCCAGGATCATGGACAACAGTCCCACTTCACCAGGATCAGGACAACAGTCCCACATCACCAGGCTCAGGGACAAAGTCTCACATCATCAGGCCCAGGGACGACAGTCCCACATCACCAGGATCAGGGACAACAGTCCCACATGAACAGGATCAGGGACAGCAGTCCCACATCACCAGGATCAGGGACAACAATCCCACATCACCAGGCACAGGGACGACAGACCGACATCACCAGGATTAGGACAACAGTCCCACATCACCAGGCTCAGGGACAACAGTCCATCATCTCCAGGATCAGGGACAACAGTCCCACATCACCAGGATCATGGACAACTGTCCCACATCACCAGGATCAGGACAACAGTCCCACATCACCAAGCTCAGGGACAACAATCACACATCATTAGGCTCAGGGACGACAGTCCCACATCACCAGGATCAGGGACAACAGTCTCACATTACCAGGATCAGGGACAACTGTCACACATCATTAGGCTCAGAGACGACAGTCCCACATCACCAAGATGAGGACAACAGTCCCACATCACCAGGATCAGGACAACAGTCCCACATCAGCAGGCTCAGGGACAACAGACCCACATCACCAGGATCAAGACAAAAGTCCCACATCACCAGGATCAGGGACGATAGTCCCACATCACCAAGATGAGGACAACAGTCCCACATCACCAGGATCAATGCAACAGTCCCACATCACCAGGCTGGGGACAACAGTCCCACATCACCAGGCTCAGTACAACAGTCCCACATCACCAGGCCAATAGACAACAGTCCCACATCACCAGCCTCAGGGACAACAGTCCAACATCTCCAGGATCAGGGACGACAGTCCCACATCACCAGGCACAGGGACAACAGACCGACATCACCAGGATTAGGACAACAGTCCCACATCATCAGGCTCAGGGACAACAGTCCAACATCTCCAGGATCAGGGACAACAGTCCCACATCACCAGGATCATGGACAACTGTCCCAATTCACCAGGATCAATGCAACAGTCCCACATCACCAGGCTCAGTACAACAGTCCCACATCACCAGGCCAATAGACAACAGTCCCACATCACCAGGATCAGGACTGCAGTCCCACATCACCAAGATGAGGACAACAGTCCCACATCACCAGGCTCAGGACAACAATCCAACATCACCAGGATCAGGATAACAGTCCTATATCACGAGGATCAGGGACAACAGTCTCACATCACCAGGATCAGGGACAACAGTCCCGCATCACCAGGATCAGGGTCAACAGTCCCACATCACCAGGATCAGCGACAACAGTCTCACATCACCAGGATCAGGGACAACAGTCCCACATGAACAGGATCAGGGACAGCAGTCCCACATCACCAGGATCAGGGACAACAGTCCCACATCACCAGGATCAGGGACAACAGTCTCACATCACCATGATCAGGACAACAGTCCCACATCACCTGGCACAGGGACAACTGTCCCACATCACCAGGATCAGGGACAACAGTCCCACACCACCAGGATAAGGGACAAGATTCCCACATCACCAGAATCAGGGACAACAGTCTCACATCACCAGGATCAGGGACAACAGTCCCACATCACCAGGATCAGGGACAACAGTCTCACATCACCAGGACCAGGGACAACAGTCCCACATCACCAGGCACAGGGACGACAGACCAACATCACCAGGATTAGGACAACAGTCCCACATCATCAGGCTCAGGGACAACAGTCCAACATCTCCAGGATCAGGGACAACAGTCCCACATCCCCAGGATCATGGACAACAGTCCCACTTCACCAGGATCAGGACAACAGTCCCACATCACCAGGCTCAGGGACAAAGTCTCACATCATCAGGCCCAGGGACGACAGTCCCACATCACCAGGATCAGGGACAACAGTCTCACATCACCAGGATCAGGGACAACAGTCCCACATCACCAGGATCAGGGACAACAGTCTCACATCACCAGGACCAGGGACAACAGTCCCACATCAACAGGATCAGTGACAACAGTCCCACATCACCAGGATCAGGGACAACAGTCACACATCACCAGGATCAGGACAACAATCCAACATCACCAGGATCAGGATAACTGTCCTACATCACCAGGATCAGGGACAACAGTCTCACATCACCAGGATCAGGGACAACAGTCTCACATCACCAGGATCAGGATCAACAGTCCCACATCACCAGGCTCAGGGACAACAGTCCCACATTACCAGGATCAGGACAACAGTCCCACATGAACAGGATCAGGGACAACAGTCCCACATCAGCAGGCTCAGGGACGACAGACCCACATCACCAGGATTAGGACAAAAGTCCCACATCACCAGGCTCAGGGACAACAGACCCACATCTCCAGGATCAGGGACAACAGTTCCACATCACCAGGATCAGGGACAACAGTCTCACATTACCAGGATCAGGACATCCGTCCCACATCATCAGGCACAGGGACAACAGTCCCACATTACCAGGATCAGGGACAACAGTCCCACATCACCAGGATCAGGGACAACAGTCCCACATCACCAGGATCAGGGACAACAGTCTGACATCACCAGGATCAGGGACAACAGTCTCACATCACCAGGATCAGGGACAACAGTCCAACATCTCCAGGATCAGGGACAACAGTCCCACATCCCCAGGATCATGGACAACAGTCCCACTTCACCAGGATCAGGACAACAGTCCCACATCACCAGGCTCAGGGACAAAGTCTCACATCATCAGGCCCAGGGACGACAGTCCCACATCACCAGGATCAGGGACAACAGTCTCACATCACCAGGATCAGGGACAACAGTCCCACATCACCAGGATCAGGGACAACAGTCTCACATCACCAGGACCAGGGACAACAGTCCCACATCACCAGGATCAGTGACAACAGTCCCACATCACCAGGATCAGGGACAACAGTCACACATCACCAGGATCAGGACAACAATCCAACATCACCAGGATCAGGATAACTGTCCTACCTCACCAGGATCAGGGACAACAGTCTCACATCACCAGGATCAGGGACAACAGTCTCACATCACCAGGATCAGGGTCAACAGTCCCACATCACCAGGCTCAGGGACAACAGTCCCACATTACCAGGATCAGGACAACAGTCCCACATGAACAGGATCAGGGACAACAGTCCCACATCAGCAGGCTCAGGGACGACAGACCCACATCACCAGGATTAGGACAAAAGTCCCACATCACCAGGCTCAGGGACAATAGACCCACATCTCCAGGATCAGGGACAACAGTTCCACATCACCAGGATCAGGGACAACAGTCTCACATTACCAGGATCAGGACATCCGTCCCACATCATCAGGCACAGGGACAACAGTCCCACATTACCAGGATCAGGGACAACAGGCCCACATCACCAGGATCAGGGACAACAGTCTGACATCACCAGGATCAGGGACAACAGTCTCACATCACCAGGATCAGGGACAACAGTCCCACATTACCAGGATCACGACAACAGTCCCACATCAGGAGGCTCAGGGACAACAGTCTCACATCATCAGGCACAGGGACAACAGTCCCACATCACCAGGATCAGGACAACAGTCCCACATCACCAGTATCAGGGACGACAGACCCACATCACCAAGATGAGGACAACAGTCCCACATCACCAGGATCAATGCAACAATCCCACATCACCAGGCTCAGTACAACAGTCCCACATCACCAGGCTCAGGACAACAATCCAAGATCACCAGGATCAGGATAACAGTCCTACATCACGAGGATCAGGGACAACATTCCCACATCACCAGGATCAGGGACAACAGTCTCACATCACCAGGATCAGGGACAACAGTCCCGCATCACCAGGATCAGGGAGAACAGTCCCACATCACCGGGATCAGGGACAACAGTCTCACATCACCAGGATCAGGAACAACAGTCCCACATCACCAGGATCAGGGACAACATTCTCACATCACCAGGATCAGGGACAACAGTCCCACATCACCATGCACAGTGACGACAGACCGTCTTCACCAGGATTAGGACAACAGTCCCACATCACAAGGCTCAGGGACAACAGTCCAACATCTCCAGGATCAGGGACAACAGTCCCACATCACCAGGATCATGGACAACTGTCCCACATCACCAGGATCAGGACAACAGTCCCACATCACCAGGCTCAGGGACAACAGACCCACATCACCAGGATCAGGGACAACAGTTCCACATCACCAGGATCAGGGACAATAGTCCCACATTACCAGGATCAGGACAACAGTCCCACATCAGCAGGCTCAGGGACAACAGTCTCACATCATCAGGCACAGGGACAACAGTCCCACATCACCAGGATCAGGACAACAGTCCCACATCACCAGGATCAGGGACAACAGTCCCACATCACCAAGATGAGGACAACAGTCCCACATCACCAGGCTCAGGACAACAATCCAACATCACCAGGATCAGGGACAACAGTCCCACACCACCAGGATAAGGGACAAGAGTCCCACATCACCAGGATCAGGGACAACAGTCTCACATCACCAGGATCAGGGACAACAGTCCCACATCACCAGGATCAGGGACAACAGTCTCACATCACCAGGACCAGGGAGAACAGTCCCACATCACCAGGCACAGGGACGACAGACCGACATCACCAGGATTAGGACAACAGTCCCACATCAACAGGCTCAGGGACAACAGTCCATCATCTCCAGGATCAGGGACAACTGTCCCACTTCACCAGGATCAGGACAACAGTCTCACATCACCAAGATCAGGGACAACAGTCACACATCACCAGGCTCAGGGACAACTGTCTCACATTCTCAGGCTCAGGGACGACAGTCCCACATCACCAGGATCAGGGACAACAGTCCCACATCACCAGGATCAGGGACAACAGTCTCACATCACCAGGATCAGGGACAACAGTCCCACATCACCAGGATCAGGGACAACAGACTCACATCACCAGGACCAGGGACAACAGTCACACATCACCAGGATCAGGGACAACAGTCACACATCACCAGGATCAGGGACAGCAGTCCCACATCACCAGGATCAGGGACAACAGTCACACATCACCAGGATCAGGACAACAATCCAACATCACCAGGATCAGGATAACTGTCCGACATCACCAGGATCAGGGACAACAGTCTCACATCACCAGGATCAGGGACAACAGTCTCACATCACCAGGATCAGGGTCAACAGTCCCACATCACCAGGATCAGGGACAACAATCCCACATCACCAGGCTCAGGGACAACAGTCTCACATTACCAGGATCAGGACAACAGTCCCACATGAACAGGATCAGGGACAACAGTCCCACATCAGCAGGCTCAGGGACGACAGACCAACATCACCAGGATTAGGACAAAAGTCCCACATCACCAGGCTCAGTACAACATTCCCACATCACCGGGCTCAGGACAACAATCCAAGATCACCAGGATCAGGATAACAGTCCTACATCACGAGGATCAGGGACAACATTCCCACATCACCAGGATCAGGGACAACAGTCCCACATCACCAGGATCAGGGACAACAGTCTCACATCACCAGGATCAGGGACAACAGTCCCACATCACCAGGATCAGGGACAACATTCTCACATCACCAGGATCAGGGACAACAGTCCCACATCACCAGGATCAGGGACAACAGTTCCACATCACCAGGATCAGGGACAATAGTCCCACATTACCAGGATCAGGGCAACAGTCCCACATCAGCAGGCTCAGGGACAACAGTCTCACATCATCAGGCACAGGGACAACAGTCCCACATCACCAGGATCAGGGACAACAGACTCACATCACCAGGACCAGGGACAGCAGTCCCACATCACCAGGATCAGGGACAACAGTCACACATCACCAGGATCAGGACAACAATCCAACATCACCAGGATCAGGATAACTGTCCTACATCACCAGGCTCAGGGACAACAGTCTCACATCATCAGGCTCAGGGACGACAGTCCCACATCACCAGGATCAGGGACGACAGTCCCACATCACCAGGATCAGGGACAACAGTCCCACATCACCAGGATCAGGGACAACAGTCTCACATTATCAGGCTCAGGGACGACAGTCCCACATCACCAGGATCAGGGACAACAGTCCCACATCACCAGGATCAGGGACAACAGTCTCACATCACCAGGATCAGGGACAACAGTCCCACATCACCAGGATCAGGGACAACAGTCTCACATCACCAGGCACAGGGACGACAGACCGACATCACCAGGATTAGGACAACAGTCCCACATCAACAGGCTCAGGGACAACAGTCCATCATCTCCAGGATCAGGGACAACAGTCCCACATTACCAGGATCATGGACAACTGTCCCACTTCACCAGGATCAGGACAACAGTCCCACATCACCAGGCTCAGGGACAACAGTCTCACATTATCAGGCTCAGGGACGACAGTCCCACATCACCAGGATCAGGGACAACAGTCCCACATCACCAGGATCAGGGACAACAGTCTCACATCACCAGCATCAGGGACAACAGTCCCACATCACCAGGATCAGGGACAACAGACTCACATCACCAGGACCAGGGACAATAGTCACACATCACCAGGATCAGGGACAACAGTCACACATCACCAGGATCAGGGACAGCAGTCCCACATCACCAGGATCAGGGACAACAGTCACACATCACCAGGATCAGTACAACAATCCAACATCACCAGGATCAGGAACAACAGTCCCACATGAACAGGATCAGGGACAACAGTCACACATCAGCAGGCTCAGGGACGACAGACCAACATCACCAGGATTAGGACAGAAGTCCCACATCACCAGGCTCAGGAACAACAGTCCCACATCTCCAGGATCAGGGACAACAGTTCCCCATCACCAGGATCAGGGACAACAGTCCCACATTACCAGGATCAATGCAACAATCCCACATCACCAGGCTCAGTACAACATTCCCACATCACCAGGCTCAGGACAACAATACAAGATCACCAGGATCAGGATAACAGTCCTACATCACGAGGATCAGGGACAACATTCCCACATCACCAGGATCAGGGACAACAGTCTCACATCACCAGGATCAGGGACAACAGTCTCACATCACCAGGATCAGGGACAACAGTCCCACATCACCGGGATCAGGGACAACAGTCTCACATCACCAGGATCAGGAACAACAGTCCCACATCACCAGGATCAGGGACAACATTCTCACATCACCAGGATCAGGGACAACAGTCCCACATCACCAGGCACAGGGACAATAGTCCCACATCACCAGGATCAGGGACAACAGTCCCACATCACCAGGATCAGGGACAACAGTTCCACATCACCAGGATCAGGGACAATAGCCCCACATTACCAGGATCAGGACAACAGTCCCACATCACAAGGCTCAGGGACAACAGTCCAACATCTCCAGGATCAGGGACAACAGTCCCACATCACCAGGATCATGGACAACTGTCCCACATCACCAGGATCAGGACAACAGTCCCACATCACCAGGCTCAGGGACAACAGTCTCACATCATCAGGCTCAGGGACGACAGTCCCACATCACCAGGATCAGGGACAATAGTCCCACATCACCAGGATCAGGGACAACAGTCCCACATCACCAGGATCAGGGACAACAGTTCCACATCACCAGGATCAGGGACAATAGTCCCACATTACCAGGATCAGGACAACAGTCCCACATCAGCAGGCTCAGGGACAACAGTCTCACATCATCAGGCACAGGGACAACAGTCCCACATCACCAGGATCAGGGACAACAGTCCCACATCACCAGGATCAGGGACAGCAGTCTCACATCACCAGGACCAGGGACAGCAGTCCCACATCACCAGGATCAGGGACAACAGTCACACATCACCAGGATCAGGACAACAATCCAACATCACCAGGATCAGGATAACTGTCCTACATCACCAGGCTCAGGGACAACAGTCTCACATCATCAGGCTCAGGGACGACAGTCCCACATCACCAGGATCAGGGACGACAGTCCCACATCACCAGGATCAGGGACAACAGTCCCACATCACCAGGATCAGGGAGAACAGACCGACATCACCAGGATTAGGACAACAGTCCCACATCACAAGGCTCAGGGACAACAGTCCAACATCTCCAGGATCAGGGACAACAGTCCCACATCACCAGGATCATGGACAACTGTCCCACATCACCAGGATCAGGACAACAGTCCCACATCACCAGGCTCAGGGACAACAGACCCACATCACCAGGACCAGGGACAACAGTCCCACATCAGCAGGATCAGGGACAACAGTCCCACATCACCAGGATCAGGGATGACAGTCCCACATCACCAGGATCAGGGACAACATTCCCACATCACCAGGATCAGGGACAACAGTCCCACATTACCAGGATCAGGACAACAGTCCCACATCAGCAGGCTCAGGGACAACAGTCTCACATCATCAGGCACAGGGACAACAGTCCCACATCACCAGGATCAGGACAACAGTCCCACATCACCAGGATCAGGGACGACAGTCCCACATCACCAATATGAGGACAACAGTCCCACATCACCAGGCTCAGGACAACAATCCAACATCACCAGGATCAGGACAACAGTCCCACATCACCAGGATAAGGGACAAGAGTCCCACATCACCAGGATCAGGGACAACAGTCTCACATCACCAGGATCAGGGACAACAGTCCCACATCACCAGGATCAGGGACAATAGTCCCACATTACCAGGATCAGGACAACAGTCCCACATCAGCAGGCTCAGGGACAACAGTCTCACATCATCAGGCACAGGGACAACAGTCCCACATCACCAGGATCAGGACAACAGTCCCACATCACCAGGATCAGGGACGACAGTCCCACATCACCAGGATAAGGGACAATAGTCCCACATTACCAGGATCAGGACAACAGTCCCACATCAGCAGGCTCAGGGACAACAGTCTCACATCATCAGGCACAGGGACAACAGTCCCACATCACCAAGATGAGGACAACAGTCCCACATCACCAGGCTCAGGACAACAATCCAACATCACCAGGATCAGGGACAACAGTCCCACACCACCAGGATAAGGGACAAGAGTCCCACATCACCAGGATCAGGGACAACAGTCTCACATCATCAGGCTCAGGGACGACAGTCCCACATCACCAGGATCAGGGACAACAGTCCCACATCACCAGGATCAGGGACAACAGTCCCACATCACCAGGATCAGGGACAACAGACTGACATCACCAGGATTAGGACAACAGTCCCACATCACAAGGCTCAGGGACAACAGTCCAACATCTCCAGGATCAGGGACAACAGTCCCACATCACCAGGATCATGGACAACTGTCCCACATCACCAGGATCAGGACAACAGTCCCACATCACCAGGCTCAGGGACAACAGACCCACATCACCAGGATCAGGGACAACAGTCCCAAATCAGCAGGATCAGGGACAACAGTCCCACATCACCAGGATCAGGGATGACAGTCCCACATCACCAGGATCAGGGACAACATTCCCACATCACCAGGATCAGGGACAACAGTCCCACATTACCAGGATCAGGACAACAGTCCCACATCAGCAGGCTCAGGGACAACAGTCTCACATCATCAGGCACAGGGACAACCGTCCCACATCACCAGGATCAGGACAACAGTCCCACATCACCAGGATCAGGGACGACAGTCCCACATCACCAAGATGAGGACAACAGTCCCACATCACCAGGCTCAGGACAACAATCCAACATCACCAGGATCAGGACAACAGTCCCACATCACCAGGATAAGGGACAAGAGTCCCACATCACCAGGATCAGGGACAGCAGTCCCACACCACCAGGATAAGGGACAAGAGTCCCACATCACCAGGATCAGG
Organism: Hypanus sabinus; assembly: GCF_030144855.1. Lineage (NCBI taxonomy): Eukaryota > Metazoa > Chordata > Chondrichthyes > Myliobatiformes > Dasyatidae > Hypanus > Hypanus sabinus. The sequence continues at coordinate 122,196 of NW_026779127.1, read as the reverse complement.
GACAGCAGTCCCACATCACCAGGATCAGGGACAACAGTCCCACATCACCAGGATCAGGGACAATAGTCCCACATTACCAGGATCAGGACAACAGTCCCACATCAGCAGGCTCAGGGACAACAGTCTCACATCATCAGGCACAGGGACAACAGTCCCACATCACCAGGATCAGGACAACAGTCCCACATCACCAGGATCAGGGACGACAGTCCCACACCACCAGGATAAGGGACAAGAGTCCCACATCACCAGGATCAGGGACAACAGTCTCACATCACCAGGATCAGGGACAACAGTCCCACATCACCAGGATCAGGGACAACAGTCTCACATCACCAGGACCAGGGACAACAGTCCCACATCACCAGGCACAGGGACGACAGACCGACATCACCAGGATTAGGACAACAGTCCCACATCAACAGGCTCAGGGACAACAGTCCATCATCTCCAGGATCAGGGACAACAGTCCCACATTACCAGGATCATGGACAACTGTCCCACTTCACCAGGATCAGGACAACAGTCACACATCACCAGGCTCAGGGACAACAGTCTCACATTATCAGGCTCAGGGACGACAGTCCCACATCACCAGGATCAGGGACAACAGTCTCACATCACCAGGATCAGGGACAACAGTCCCACATCACCAGGATCAGGGACAACAGACTCACATCACCAGGACCAGGGACAACAGTCACACATCACCAGGATCAGGGACAACAGTCACACATCACCAGGATCAGGGACAGCAGTCCCACATCACCAGGATCAGGGACAACAGTCACACATCACCAGGATCAGGACAACAATCCAACATCACCAGGATCAGGATAACTGTCCGACATCACCAGGATCAGGGACAACAGTCTCACATCACCAGGATCAGGGACAACAGTCTCACATCACCAGGATCAGGGTCAACAGTCCCACATCACCAGGATCAGGGACAACAATCCCACATCACCAGGCTCAGGGACAACAGTCTCACATTACCAGGATCAGGACAACAGTCCCACATGAACAGGATCAGAGACAACAGTCCCACATCAGCAGGCTCAGGGACGACAGACCAACATCACCAGGATTAGGACAAAAGTCCCACATCACCAGGCTCAGTACAACATTCCCACATCACCAGGCTCAGGACAACAATCCAAGATCACCAGGATCAGGATAACAGTCCTACATCACGAGGATCAGGGACAACATTCCCACATCACCAGGATCTGGGACAACAGTCCCACATCACCAGGATCAGGGACAACAGTCTCACATCACCAGGATCAGGGACAACAGTCCCACATCACCAGGATCAGGGACAACATTCTCACATCACCAGGATCAGGGACAACAGTCCCACATCACCAGGCACAGTGACGACAGACCGACATCACCAGGATTAGGACAACAGTCCCACATCACAAGGCTCAGGGAAAAAAGTCCAACATCTCGAGGATCAGGGACAACAGTCCCACATCACCAGGATCATGGACAACTGTCCCACATCACCAGGATCAGGACAACAGTCCCACATCACCAGGCTCAGGGACAACAGTCTCACATCATCAGGCTCAGGGACGACAGTCCCACATCACCAGGATCAGGGACAACAGTCCCACATCACCAGGATCAGGGAGAACAGTCCCACATCACCAGGATCAGGGACAACAGTTCCACATCACCAGGATCAGGGACAATAGTCCCACATTACCAGGATCAGGGCAACAGTCCCACATCAGCAGGCTCAGGGACAACAGTCTCACATCATCAGGCACAGGGACAACAGTCCCACATCACCAGGATCAGGGACAACAGACTCACATCACCAGGACCAGGGACAGCAGTCCCACATCACCAGGATCAGGGACAACAGTCACACATCACCAGGATCAGGACAACAATCCAACATCACCAGGATCAGGATAACTGTCCTACATCACCAGGCTCAGGGACAACAGTCTCACATCATCAGGCTCAGGGACGACAGTCCCACATCACCAGGATCAGGGACGACAGTCCCACATCACCAGGATCAGGGACAACAGTCCCACATCACCAGGATCAGGGACAACAGTCTCACATTATCAGGCTCAGGGACGACAGTCCCACATCACCAGGATCAGGGACAACAGTCCCACATCACCAGGATCAGGGACAACAGTCTCACATCACCAGGATCAGGGACAACAGTCCCACATCACCAGGATCAGGGACAACAGTCTCACATCACCAGGCACAGGGACGACAGACCGACATCACCAGGATTAGGACAACAGTCCCACATCAACAGGCTCAGGGACAACAGTCCATCATCTCCAGGATCAGGGACAACAGTCCCACATTACCAGGATCATGGACAACTGTCCCACTTCACCAGGATCAGGACAACAGTCCCACATCACCAGGCTCAGGGACAACAGTCTCACATCACCAGGATCAGGGACAACAGTCCCGCATCACCAGGATCAGGGACAACAGTCCCGCATCACCAGGATCAGGGACAACAGTCCCACATCACCGGGATCAGGGACAACAGTCTCACATCACCAGGTTCAGGGACAACATTCTCACATCACCAGGATCAGGGACAACAGTCCCACATCACCAGGCACAGTGACGACAGACCGACATCACCAGGATTAGGACAACAGACTCACATCAACAGGACCAGGGACAGCAGTCCCACATCACCAGGATCAGGGACAACAGTCACACATCACCAGGATCAGGACAACAATCCAACATCACCAGGATCAGGATAACTGTCCTACATCACAAGGAACAGGGACAACAGTCTCACATCACCAGGATCAGGGTCAACAGTCTCACATCACCAGGATCAGGACAACAGTCCCACATGAACAGGATCAGGGACAACAGTCCCACATCAGCAGGCTCAGGGACGACAGACCAACATCACCAGGATTAGGACAAAAGTCCCACATCACCAGGCTCAGGAACAACAGTCCCACATCTCCAGGATCAGGGACAACAGTTCCCCATCACCAGGATCAGGGACAACAGTCCCACATTACCAGGATCAATGCAACAATCCCACATCACCAGGCTCAGTACAACATTACCACATCACCAGGCTCAGGACAACAATCCAAGATCACCAGGATCAGGATAACAGTCCTACATCACGAGGATCAGGGACAACAGTCCCACATCACAAGGCTCAGGGACAACAGTCCAACATCTCCAGGATCAGGGACAACAGTCCCACATCACCAGGATCATGGACAACTGTCCCACATCACCAGGATCATGGACAACTGTCCCACATCACCAGGATCAGGACAACAGTCCCACATCACCAGGCTCAGGGACAACAGTCTCACATCATCAGGCTCAGGGACGACAGTCCCACATCACCAGGATCAGGGACAACAGTCCCACATCACCAGGATCAGGGACAACAGTCCCACATCACCAGGATCAGGGACAACAGTTCCACATCACCAGGATCAGGGACAATAGTCCCACATTACCAGGATCAGGACAACAGTCCCACATCAGCAGGCTCAGGGAGAACAGTCTCACATCATCAGGCACAGGGACAACAGTCCCACATCACCAGGATCAGGACAACAGACCCACATCACCAGGATCAATGCAACAGTCCCACATCACCAGGCTTGGGACAACAGTCCCACATCGCCAGGCTCAGGGACAACATTCTCACATCACCAGGATCAGGGACAACAGTCCCACATCACCAGGCACAGTGACGACAGACCGACATCACCAGGATTAGGACAACAGACTCACATCAACAGGACCAGGGACAGCAGTCCCACATCACCAGGATCAGGGACAACAGTCACACATCACCAGGATCAGGACAACAATCCAACATCACCAGGATCAGGATAACTGTCCTACATCACCAGGAACAGGGACAACAGTCTCACATCACCAGGATCAGGGTCAACAGTCTCACATCACCAGGATCAGGACAACAGTCCCACATGAACAGGATCAGGGACAACAGTCCCACATCAGCAGGCTCAGGGACGACAGACCAACATCACCAGGATTAGGACAAAAGTCCCACATCACCAGGCTCAGGAACAACAGTCCCACATCTCCAGGATCAGGGACAACAGTTCCCCATCACCAGGATCAGGGACAACAGTCCCACATTACCAGGATCAATGCAACAATCCCACATCACCAGGCTCAGTACAACATTACCACATCACCAGGCTCAGGACAACAATCCAAGATCACCAGGATCAGGATAACAGTCCTACATCACGAGGATCAGGGACAACAGTCCCACATCACAAGGCTCAGGGACAACAGTCCAACATCTCCAGGATCAGGGACAACAGTCCCACATCACCAGGATCATGGACAACTGTCCCACATCACCAGGATCATGGACAACTGTCCCACATCACCAGGATCAGGACAACAGTCCCACATCACCAGGCTCAGGGACAACAGTCTCACATCATCAGGCTCAGGGACGACAGTCCCACATCACCAGGATCAGGGACAACAGTCCCACATCACCAGGATCAGGGACAACAGTCCCACATCACCAGGATCAGGGACAACAGTTCCACATCACCAGGATCAGGGACAATAGTCCCACATTACCAGGATCAGGACAACAGTCCCACATCAGCAGGCTCAGGGAGAACAGTCTCACATCATCAGGCACAGGGACAACAGTCCCACATCACCAGGATCAGGACAACAGACCCACATCACCAGGATCAATGCAACAGTCCCACATCACCAGGCTTGGGACAACAGTCCCACATCGCCAGGCTCAGTACAACAGTCCCACATCACCAGGATCATAGACAACAGTCCCACATCACCAGGATCAGGACTACAGTCCCACATCACCAAGATAAGGACAACAGTCCCACATCACCAGGCTCATAGACAACAGTCCCACATCACCAGGATCAGGACTACAGTCCCACATCACCAAGATGAGGACAACAGTCTCACATCACCAGGATCAGGTTCAACAGTCCCGCATCACCAGGATCAGGGACAACAGTCCCACATCACCGGGATCAGGGACAACAGTCCCACATCACCAGGCTCAGGGACAACAGTCACACATCATTAGGCTCAGGGACGACAGTCCCACATCACCAGGATCAGGGACAACAGTCCCACATCACCAGGATCAGGGAAAACGGTCCCACATCACCAGGATCAGGCACAACAGTCTCACATCACCAGGATCAGGGACAACAGTCCCAAATCACCAGGAGCAGGGACAACAGTCCCAAATCACCAGGAGAAGGGACAACAGTCTCACATCATCAGGCTCAGGGATGACAGTCCCACATCAGCAGGATCAGGGACAACAGTCCCACATCACCAGGATCAGGACAACAGTCCCACATCAGCAGGCTCAGGGACAACAGTCCCACATCACCAGGATCAGGTCAACAGTCCCACATCACCAGGATCAGGGACGATAGTCCCACATCACCAAGATGAGGAGAACAGCCCCACATCACCAGGATCAATGCAACAGTCCCACATCACCAGGCTCAGTACAACAGTCCCACATCACCAGGCCAATAGACAACAGTCCCACATCACCAGGATCAGGACTACAGTCCCACATCACCAAGATGAGGACAACAGTCCCACATCACCAGGCTCAGGACAACAATCCAACATCACCAGGATCAGGATAACAGTCCCACATCACCAGGATCAGGACAACTTTCCCACATCACCAGGATCAGGGACAACAGTCTCACATCACCAGGATCAGGGACAACAGTCCCGCATTAACGGGATCAGGGACAACAGTCCCACATCACCGGGATCAGGAACAACAGTCTCACATCACCAGGATCAGGGACAACAGTCCCACATGAACAGGATCAGGGACAGCAGTCCCACATCACCAGGATCAGGGACAACAGTCCCACATCACCAGGCACAGGGACGACAGACGGACATCACCAGGATTAGGACAACATTCCCACATCACCATGCTCAGGGACAACAATCCAACATCACCAGGATCAGGATAACTGTCCTATATCACCAGGATCAGGGACAACAGTCTCACATCACCAGGATCAGGGACAACAGTCTCACATCACCAGGATCAGGGTCAACAGTCCCACATCACCAGGCTCAGGGACAACAGTCCCACATTACCAGGATCAGGGACAACAGTCTCACATCACCAGGATCAGGGACAACAGTCTCACATCACCAGGATCAGGGACAACAGTCTCACATCACCAGGATCAGGGACAACAGTCCCGCATTAACGGGATCAGGGACAACAGTCCCACATCACCGGGATCAGGAACAACAGTCTCACATCACCAGGATCAGGGACAACAGTCCCACATGAACAGGATCAGGGACAGCAGTCCCACATCACCAGGATCAGGGACAACAGTCCCACATCACCAGGCACAGGGACGACAGACGGACATCACCAGGATTAGGACAACATTCCCACATCACCATGCTCAGGGACAACAATCCAACATCACCAGGATCAGGATAACTGTCCTACATCACCAGGATCAGGGACAACAGTCTCACATCACCAGGATCAGGGACAACAGTCTCACATCACCAGGATCAGGGTCAACAGTCCCACATCACCAGGCTCAGGGACAACAGTCCCACATTACCAGGATCAGGACAGCAGTCCCACATGAACAGGATCAGGGACAACAGTCCCACATCAGCAGGGTCAGGGACGACAGACCCACATCACCAGGATTAGGACAAAAGTCCCACATCAGCAGGCTCAGGGACAACACTCTCACATCATCAGGCACAGGGACAACAGTCCCACATCACCAGGATCAGGGACAACAGTCCCACATCACCAGGATCAGGGACAACATTCCCACATCACCAGGATCAGGGACAACAGTCTCACATCACCAGGATCAGGGACAACAGTCCCACATCACCAGGATCAGGACAACAGTCCCACATCAGCAGGCTCAGGGACAACAGTCCCACATCACCAGGATCAGGTCAACAGTCCCACATCACCAGGATCAGGGACGATAGTCCCACATCACCAAGATGAGGAGAACAGCCCCACATCACCAGGATCAATGCAACAGTCCCACATCACCAGGCTCAGTACAACAGTCCCACATCACCAGGCCAATAGACAACAGTCCCACATCACCAGGATCAGGACTACAGTCCCACATCACCAAGATGAGGACAACAGTCCCACATCACCAGGCTCAGGACAACAATCCAACATCACCAGGATCAGGATAACAGTCCCACATCACCAGGATCAGGACAACTTTCCCACATCACCAGGATCAGGGACAACAGTCTCACATCACCAGGATCAGGGACAACAGTCCCGCATTAACGGGATCAGGGACAACAGTCCCACATCACCGGGATCAGGAACAACAGTCTCACATCACCAGGATCAGGGACAACAGTCCCACATGAACAGGATCAGGGACAGCAGTCCCACATCACCAGGATCAGGGACAACAGTCCCACATCACCAGGCACAGGGACGACAGACGGACATCACCAGGATTAGGACAACATTCCCACATCACCATGCTCAGGGACAACAATCCAACATCACCAGGATCAGGATAACTGTCCTATATCACCAGGATCAGGGACAACAGTCTCACATCACCAGGATCAGGGACAACAGTCTCACATCACCAGGATCAGGGTCAACAGTCCCACATCACCAGGCTCAGGGACAACAGTCCCACATTACCAGGATCAGGGACAACAGTCTCACATCACCAGGATCAGGGACAACAGTCTCACATCACCAGGATCAGGGACAACAGTCTCACATCACCAGGATCAGGGACAACAGTCCCGCATTAACGGGATCAGGGACAACAGTCCCACATCACCGGGATCAGGAACAACAGTCTCACATCACCAGGATCAGGGACAACAGTCCCACATGAACAGGATCAGGGACAGCAGTCCCACATCACCAGGATCAGGGACAACAGTCCCACATCACCAGGCACAGGGACGACAGACGGACATCACCAGGATTAGGACAACATTCCCACATCACCATGCTCAGGGACAACAATCCAACATCACCAGGATCAGGATAACTGTCCTACATCACCAGGATCAGGGACAACAGTCTCACATCACCAGGATCAGGGACAACAGTCTCACATCACCAGGATCAGGGTCAACAGTCCCACATCACCAGGCTCAGGGACAACAGTCCCACATTACCAGGATCAGGACAACAGTCCCACATGAACAGGATCAGGGACAACAGTCCCACATCAGCAGGGTCAGGGACGACAGACCCACATCACCAGGATTAGGACAAAAGTCCCACATCAGCAGGCTCAGGGACAACACTCTCACATCATCAGGCACAGGGACAACAGTCCCACATCACCAGGATCAGGGACAACAGTCCCACATCACCAGGATCAGGGACAACATTCCCACATCACCAGGATCAGGGACAACAGTCTCACATCACCAGGATCAGGGACAACAGTCCCGCATCACCAGGATCAGGGACAACAGTCCCACATCACCGGGATCAGGGACAACAGTCTCACATCACCAGGATCAGGAACAACAGTCCCACATCACCAGGATCAGGGACAACATTCTGACATCACCAGGATCAGGGACAACAGTCCCACATAACCAGGCACAGTGACGACAGACCGACATCACCAGGATTAGGACAACAGTCCCACATCACAAGGCTCAGGGACAACAGTCCAACATCTCCAGGATCAGGAACAACAGTCCCACATCACCAGGATCATGGACAACTGTCCCACATCACCAGGATCAGGACAACAGTCCCACATCACCAAGCTCAGGGACAACAGTCTCACATCATCGGGCTCAGGGACGACAGTCCCACATCACCAGGATCAGCGACAAATGTCCCACATCACCACGATCAGGGACAATAGTCCCACATTACCAGGATCAGGACAACAGTCTCACATCATCAGGCACAGGGACAACAGTCCCACATCACCAGGATCAGGGACAACAGACCCACATCACCAGGATCAGGGACGACCGTCCCACATCACCAAGATGAGGACAACAGTCCCACATCACCAGGATCAGGACAACAGACCCACATCACCAGGATCAGGGACAACAGTCCCACATCACCAAGATGAGGACAACAGTCCCACATCACCAGGCTCAGGACAACAATCCAACATCACCAGGTTCAGGATAACAGTCCTACATCACGAGGATCAGGGACAACAGTCTCATATCACAGGAATCAGGGACAACAGTCCCACATCACCAGGATCAGGGACAACAGTCTCACATCACCAGGATCAGGGACAACAATCCCACATCACCAGGATCAGGGACAACAGTCCCACATCACCAGGAACAGGGACAACAGTCTCACATCACCAGGATCAGGGACAACAGTCTCACATCACGAGGATCAGGGACAACAGTCCCACATTACCAGGATCAGGGACAACAGTCCCACATTACCAGGATCAGGGACAACAGTCCCACATCACCGGGATCAGGGACAACAGTCTCACATCACCGGGATCAGGGACAACAGTCTCACATCACCAGGATCAGGGACAACAGTCCCACAGCACCGGGATCAGGGACAACAGTCTCACATCACCAGGATCAGGGACAACAGTCTCACATCACCAGGATCATGGACAACAGTCTCACATCACCAGGATCAGGGACAACAGTCCCACAGCACTGGGATCAGGGACAACAGTCTCACATCACCAGGATCAGGGACAACAGTCTCACATCACCAGGATCAGGGACAACAGTCTCACATCACCAGGATCAGGGACAACAGTCTCACATCACCAGGATCAGGAACAACAGTCCCACAGCACTGGGATCAGGGACAACAGTCTCACATCACCAGGATCAGGGACAACAGTCCCACAGCACTGGGATCAGGGACAACAGTCTCACATCACCAGGATCAGGGACAACAGTCCCACATGAACAAGATCAGGGACAGCAGTCTCACATCACCAGCATCAGGGACAACAGTCCCACATCACCAGGCTCAGGGACAACTGTCTCACATCATCAGGCTCAGGGACGACAGTCCCACCTCACCAAGATCAGGGACGACAGACCCACACCACCAGGATAAGGGACAAGAGTCCCACATCACCAGGATCAGGGACAACAGTCTCACATCACCGGGATCAGGGACAACAGTCTCACATCACCAGGATCAGGGACAACAGTCCCACATGAACAGGATCAGGGACAGCAGTCCCACATCACCAGGATCAGGGACAACAGTCCCACATCACCAGGCACAGGGACGACAGACGGACATCACCAGGATTAGGACAACATTCCCACATCACCATGCTCAGGGACAACAGTCCAACATCTCCAGGATCATGGACAACTGTCCCACATCACCAGGAACAGGACAACTGTCCCACATCACCAGGCTCAGGGACAACTGTCTCAGATCATCAGGCTCAGGGACGACAGTCCCACATCACCAGGATCAGGGACGACAGACCCACACCACCAGGATAAGGGACAAGAGTCCCACATCACCAGGATCAGGGACAACAGTCTCACATCACCAGGATCAGGGACAACAGTCCCACATCACCAGGATCAGGGACAACAGTGTCACATCACCAGGACCAGGGACAACAGTCCCACATCACCAGGCACAGGGACGACAGAGCGACATCACCAGGATTAGGACAACAGTCCCACATCATCAGGCTCAGGGACAACAGTCCAACATCATCAGGCTCAGGGACAACAGTCCCACATCACCAGGATCATGGACAACTGACCCACATCACCAGGATCATGGACAACTGACCCACTTCACCAGGATCAGGACAACAGTCTCACATCACTAGCCTCAGGGACAACAGTCCCACATCATCAGGCTCAGGGACGACAGTCCCACATCACCAGGATCAGGGACAACAGTCCCACATCACCAGGATCAGGGACAACAGTCTCACATCACCAGGATCAGGGACAACAGTCCCACATCACCAGGATCAGGGACAACATTCCCACATCACCAGGACCAGGGACAACAGTCCCACATCACCAGGATCAGGGACAACAGTCCCACATGACCAGGATCAGGGACAACAGTCACACATCACCAGGATCAGGGACAACAGTCACACATCACCAGGATCAGGGACAACATTCCCACATCACCAGGATCAGGGACAACAGTCTCACATCACCAGGATCAGGGACAACAGTCCCGCATCACCAGGATCAGGGACAACAGTCCCGCATCACCAGGATCAGGGACAACAGTCCCACATCACCGGGATTAGGGACAACAGTCTCACATCACCAGGATCAGGAACAACAGTCCCACATCACCAGGATCAGGGACAACATTCTCACATCACCAGGATCAGGGACAACAGTCCCACATCACCAGGCACAGGGACGACAGACGGACATCACCAGGATTAGGACAACATTCCCACATCACCATGCTCAGGGACAACAGTCCAACATCTCCAGGATCATGGACAACTGTCCCCCATCACCAGGAACAGGACAACTGTCTCAGATCATCAGGCTCAGGGACGACAGTCCCACATCACCAGGATCAGGGACGACAGACCCACACCACCAGGATAAGGGACAAGAGTCCCACATCACCAGGATCAGGGACAACAGTCTCACATCACCAGGATCAGGGACAACAGTCCCACATCACCAGGCTCAGGGACAACTGTCTCAGATCATCAGGCTCAGGGACGACAGTCCCACATCACCAGGATCAGGGACGACAGACCCACACCACCAGGATAAGGGACAAGAGTCCCACATCACCAGGATCAGGGACAACAGTCTCACATCACCAGGATCAGGGACAACAGTCCCACATCACCAGGATCAGGGACAACAGTCTCACATCACCAGGACCAGGGACAACAGTCCCACATCACCAGGCACAGGGACGACAGACTGACATCACCAGGATTAGGACAACAGTCCCACATCATCAGGCTCAGGGACAACAGTCCAACATCATCAGGATCAGGGACAACAGTCCCACATCACCAGGATCATGGACAACTGACCCACATCACCAGGATCATGGACAACTGACCCACTTCACCAGGATCAGGACAACAGTCCCACATCACCGGGATCAGGGACAACAGTCCCACATCATCAGGCTCAGGGACAACAGTCCCACATGAACAGGATCAGGGACAGCAGTCCCACATCACCAGGATCAGGGACAACAGTGCCACATCACCGGGACCAGGGACAACAGTCCCACATCACCAGGATCAGGGACAACAGTCCCACATAACCAGGATCAGGGACAACAGTCCCACATCACCAGGATCAGGGACAACAGTCTCACATCACCAGGATCAGGGACAACAGTCCCACATCACCAGGATCAGGGACAACAGTCCCACATCACCAGGATCAGGGACAACAGTCTCACATCACCAGGATCAGGAACAACAGTCCCACATCACCAGGATCAGGGACAACAGTCTCAAATCACCAGGATCAGGGACAACAGTCCCACATCACCAGGATCAGGGACAACAATCCCACATCACCAGGATCAGGGACAACAGTCCCACATCACCAGGATCAGGGACAACAGTCTCACATCACCAGGATCAGGGACAACAGTCCCACATCACCAGGATCAGGGACAACAGTCCCACATCTCCAGGATCATGGACAACAGTCCCACATCACCAGGATCAGGGACAAGAGTCCCACATCACCAGGATCAGGGACAACAGTCCCACATCACCAGGATCATGGACAACTGTCCCACTTCACCAGGATCAGGACAACAGTCCCACATCACAAGGCTCAGGGACAACAGTCTCACATCATCAGGCTCAGAGACGACAGTCCCACCTCACCAGGATCAGGGTCAGGGACAACAGTCCCACATCAGCAGGATCATGGGCAACTGTCCCACTTCACCAGGATCAGGACAACAGTCCCACATCACCAGGCTCAGGGACAACAGTCTGACATCATCAGGCTCAGAGACGACAGTCCCACATCACCAGGATCAGGGTCAGGGACAACAGTCCCACATCACCAGGATCAGGGTCAGGGACAACAGTCCCACATCACCAGGATCAGGAGAACAGTCTCACACCACCAGGATCAGGACAACAGTCTCACATCACCAGGACCAGGGACAACAGTCCCACATCACCAGGATCAGGGACAACAGTCCCACATCACCACGATCAGGGACAACAGTCTCACATCACCAGGATCAGGGACAACAGTCCCACATCACCAGGATAAGGGACAACAGTGTCACATCACCAGGATCAGGGACAACAGTCCCACATCACCAGGAACAGGACAGCAGTCCCACATCACCAGGATCAATGCAACAGTCCCACATCACCAGGCTCGGAACAACAGTCCCACATCACCAGGCTCATGGACAACAGTCCCACATCACCAGGATCAGGGACAACAGTCCCACATCACCAGGATCAGGGACAACAGTCTCACATCACCAGGATCAAGGACAACATTCCCACGTCACCAGGATCAGGGACAACAGTCCCACATCACCAGGCTCAGGGACAACAGTCTCACATCATCAGGATCAGGGATGACAGTCCCACATCACCAGGATCAGGGACGACAGTCTCACATCACCAGGACCAGGGACAACAGTCCCACATCACCAGGATCAGGGACAACAGTCTCACATCACCAGGACCAGGGACAACAGTCCCACATCACCAGGATCAGGGACAACAGTCCCACATCACCAGGATCAGGGACAACAGTCCCACATCACCAGGATCAGGGACAACAGTCTCAAATCACCAGGATCAGGGACAACAGTCCCACATCACCAGGATCAGGGACAACAGTCCCACATCACCAGGATCAGGGACAACAGTCCCACATCACCAGGATCAGGGACAACAGTCTCACATCACCAGGATCAGGGACAACAGTCCCACATCACCAGGATCAGGGACAACAGTCCCACATCTCCAGGATCAGGGACAACAGTCCCACATCACCAGGATCAGGGACAAGAGTCCCACATCACCAGGATCAGGGACAACAGTCCCACATCACCAGGATCATGGACAACTGTCCCACTTCACCAGGATCAGGACAACAGTCCCACATCACCAGGCTCAGGGAAAACAGTCTCACATCATCAGGATCAGGGACAACAGTCCCACATCACCAGGATCAGGGACAACAGACTCACATCACCAGGATCAGGGACAACAGTCTCACATCACCAGGATCAGGGACAACAGTCCCACATCACCAGGATCAGGGACAACAGTCCCACATCTCCAGGATCATGGACAACAGTCCCACATCACCAGGATCAGGGACAAGAGTCCCACATCACCAGGATCAGGGACAACAGTCCCACATCACCAGGGTCATGGACAACTGTCCCACGTCACCAGGATCAGGACAACAGTCCCACATCACCAGGCTCAGGGACAACAGTCTCACATCATCAGGCTCAGAGACGACAGTCCCACATCACCAGCATCAGGGTCAGGGACAACAGTCCCACATCACCAGGATCAGGACAACAGTCTCACACCACCAGGATCAGGACAACAGTCTCACATCACCAGGACCAGGGACAACAGTCCCACATCACCAGGATCAGGGACAACAGTCCCACATCACCAGGATCAGGGACAACAGTCCCACATCACCAGGATCAGGGACAACAGTCACACATCACCAGGATCAGGGACAACAGTCCCACATCACCAGGATCAGGGACAACATTCCCACATCACCAGGATCAGGGACAACAGTCTCACATCACCGGGATCAGGGACAACAGTCTCACATCACCAGGCTCATGGACAACAGTCTCACATCACCAGGATCAGGGACAACAGTCCCGCATCACCAGGATCAGGGACAACAGTCCCACATCACCGGGATCAGGGTCAACAGTCCCACATCACCAGGATCAGGGACAACAGTCTCACATCACCAGGATCAGGAACACCAGTCCCACATCACCAGGATCAGGGACAACATTCTCACATCACCAGGATCAGGGACAACAGTCCCACATCACCAGGCACAGTGACGACAGACCGACATCACCAGGATTAGGACAACAGTCCCACATCACAAGGCTCAGGGACAACAGTCTAAATTCTCCAGGATCAGGGACAACAGTCCCACATCACCAGGATCATGGACAACTGTCCAACATCAGCAGGATCAGGACAACAGTCCCACATCACCAGGCTCAGGGACAACAGTCTCACATCATTGGGCTCAGGGACGACAGTCCCACATCACCAGGATCAGGGACAACAGTCCCACATCACCAGGATCAGGGACAACAGTTCCACATCAGCAGGCTCAGGGACAACAGTCTCACATCATCAGGCACAGGGACAACAGTCCCACATCTCCAGGATCAGGACAACAGACCCACATCACCAGGATCAGGGACGACCGTCCCACATCACCAGGATCAGGGACAACAGTCTCACATCACCAGGATCAGGGACAACAGTCCCACATCACCAGGATCAGGGACAACAGTCCCACCTCACCAGGATCAGGGTCAGGGACAACAGTCCCACATCAGCAGGATCATGGGCAACTGTCCCACTTCACCAGGATCAGGACAACAGTCCCACATCACCAGGCTCAGGGACAACAGTCTGACATCATCAGGCTCAGAGACGACAGTCCCACATCACCAGGATCAGAGTCAGGGACAACAGTCCCACATCACCAGGATCAGGGTCAGGGACAACAGTCCCACATCACCAGGATCAGGAGAACAGTCTCACACCACCAGGATCAGGACAACAGTCTCACATCACCAGGACCAGGGACAACAGTCCCACATCACCAGGATCAGGGACAACAGTCCCACATCACCACGATCAGGGACAACAGTCTCACATCACCAGGATCAGGGACAACAGTCCCACATCACCAGGATAAGGGACAACAGTGTCACATCACCAGGATCAGGGACAACAGTCCCACATCACCAGGAACAGGACAGCAGTCCCACATCACCAGGATCAATGCAACAGTCCCACATCACCAGGCTCGGAACAACAGTCCCACATCACCAGGCTCAGTACAACAGTCCCACATCACCAGGCTCATGGACAACAGTCCCACATCACCAGGATCAGGGACAACAGTCCCACATCACCAGGATCAGGGACAACAGTCTCACATCACCAGGATCAAGGACAACATTCCCACGTCACCAGGATCAGGGTCAACAGTCCCACATCACCAGGATCAGGGACAACAGTCTCACATCACCAGGATCAGGAACACCAGTCCCACATCACCAGGATCAGGGACAACATTCTCACATCACCAGGATCAGGGACAACAGTCCCACATCACCAGGCACAGTGACGACAGACCGACATCACCAGGATTAGGACAACAGTCCCACATCACAAGGCTCAGGGACAACAGTCTAAATTCTCCAGGATCAGGGACAACAGTCCCACATCACCAGGATCATGGACAACTGTCCAACATCAGCAGGATCAGGACAACAGTCCCACATCACCAGGCTCAGGGACAACAGTCTCACATCATTGGGCTCAGGGACGACAGTCCCACATCACCAGGATCAGGGACAACAGTCCCACATCACCAGGATCAGGGACAACAGTTCCACATCAGCAGGCTCAGGGACAACAGTCTCACATCATCAGGCACAGGGACAACAGTCCCACATCTCCAGGATCAGGACAACAGACCCACATCACCAGGATCAGGGACGACCGTCCCACATCACCAGGATCAGGGACAACAGTCTCACATCACCAGGATCAGGGACAACAGTCCCACATCACCAGGATCAGGGACAACAGTCCCACATCACCAGGATCAGGGACAACAGTCTCACATCACCAGGATCAGGGACAACAGTCCCACATCACCAGGATCAGGGACAACAGTCCCACATCACCAGGATCAGGGACAACAGTCTCACATCACCAGGATCAGGAACAACAGTCCCACATCACCAGGATCAGGGACAACAGTCTCAAATCACCAGGATCAGGGACAACAGTCCCACATCACCAGGATCAGGGACAACAATCCCACATCACCAGGATCAGGGACAACAGTCCCACATCACCAGGATCAGGGACAACAGTCTCACATCACCAGGATCAGGGACAACAGTCCCACATCACCAGGATCAGGGACAACAGTCCCACATCTCCAGGATCATGGACAACAGTCCCACATCACCAGGATCAGGGACAAGAGTCCCACATCACCAGGATCAGGGACAACAGTCCCACATCACCAGGATCATGGACAACTGTCCCACTTCACCAGGATCAGGACAACAGTCCCACATCACAAGGCTCAGGGACAACAGTCTCACATCATCAGGCTCAGAGACGACAGTCCCACCTCACCAGGATCAGGGTCAGGGACAACAGTCCCACATCAGCAGGATCATGGGCAACTGTCCCACTTCACCAGGATCAGGACAACAGTCCCACATCACCAGGCTCAGGGACAACAGTCTGACATCATCAGGCTCAGAGACGACAGTCCCACATCACCAGGATCAGGGTCAGGGACAACAGTCCCACATCACCAGGATCAGGGTCAGGGACAACAGTCCCACATCACCAGGATCAGGAGAACAGTCTCACACCACCAGGATCAGGACAACAGTCTCACATCACCAGGACCAGGGACAACAGTCCCACATCACCAGGATCAGGGACAACAGTCCCACATCACCACGATCAGGGACAACAGTCTCACATCACCAGGATCAGGGACAACAGTCCCACATCACCAGGATAAGGGACAACAGTGTCACATCACCAGGATCAGGGACAACAGTCCCACATCACCAGGAACAGGACAGCAGTCCCACATCACCAGGATCAATGCAACAGTCCCACATCACCAGGCTCGGAACAACAGTCCCACATCACCAGGCTCAGTACAACAGTCCCACATCACCAGGCTCATGGACAACAGTCCCACATCACCAGGATCAGGGACAACAGTCCCACATCACCAGGATCAGGGACAACAGTCTCACATCACCAGGATCAAGGACAACATTCCCACGTCACCAGGATCAGGGACAACAGTCCCACATCACCAGGCTCAGGTACAACAGTCTCACATCATCAGGCTCAGGGATGACAGTCCCACATCACCAGGATCAGGGACGACAGTCTCACATCACCAGGACCAGGGACAACAGTCCCACATCACCAGGATCAGGGACAACAGTCTCACATCACCAGGACCAGGGACAACAGTCCCACATCACCAGGATCAGGGACAACAGTCCCACATCACCAGGATCAGGGACAACAGTCCCACATCACCAGGATCAGGGACAACAGTCTCAAATCACCAGGATCAGGGACAACAGTCCCACATCACCAGGATCAGGGACAACAGTCCCACATCACCAGGATCAGGGACAACAGTCCCACATCACCAGGATCAGGGACAACAGTCTCACATCACCAGGATCAGGGACAACAGTCCCACATCACCAGGATCAGGGACAACAGTCCCACATCTCCAGGATCATGGACAACAGTCCCACATCACCAGGATCAGGGACAAGAGTCCCACATCACCAGGATCAGGGACAACAGTCCCACATCACCAGGATCATGGACAACTGTCCCACTTCACCAGGATCAGGACAACAGTCCCACATCACCAGGCTCAGGGAAAACAGTCTCACATCATCAGGATCAGGGACAACAGTCCCACATCACCAGGATCAGGGACAACAGACTCACATCACCAGGATCAGGGACAACAGTCTCACATCACCAGGATCAGGGACAACAGTCCCACATCACCAGGATCAGGGACAACAGTCCCACATCTCCAGGATCATGGACAACAGTCCCACATCACCAGGATCAGGGACAAGAGTCCCACATCACCAGGATCAGGGACAACAGTCCCACATCACCAGGGTCATGGACAACTGTCCCACGTCACCAGGATCAGGACAACAGTCCCACATCACCAGGCTCAGGGACAACAGTCTCACATCATCAGGCTCAGAGACGACAGTCCCACATCACCAGCATCAGGGTCAGGGACAACAGTCCCACATCACCAGGATCAGGACAACAGTCTCACACCACCAGGATCAGGACAACAGTCTCACATCACCAGGACCAGGGACAACAGTCCCACATCACCAGGATCAGGGACAACAGTCCCACATCACCAGGATCAGGGACAACAGTCCCACATCACCAGGATCAGGGACAACAGTCACACATCACCAGGATCAGGGACAACAGTCCCACATCACCAGGATCAGGGACAACATTCCCACATCACCAGGATCAGGGACAACAGTCTCACATCACCGGGATCAGGGACAACAGTCTCACATCACCAGGCTCATGGACAACAGTCTCACATCACCAGGATCAGGGACAACAGTCCCGCATCACCAGGATCAGGGACAACAGTCCCACATCACCGGGATCAGGGTCAACAGTCCCACATCACCAGGATCAGGGACAACAGTCTCACATCACCAGGATCAGGAACACCAGTCCCACATCACCAGGATCAGGGACAACATTCTCACATCACCAGGATCAGGGACAACAGTCCCACATCACCAGGCACAGTGACGACAGACCGACATCACCAGGATTAGGACAACAGTCCCACATCACAAGGCTCAGGGACAACAGTCTAAATTCTCCAGGATCAGGGACAACAGTCCCACATCACCAGGATCATGGACAACTGTCCAACATCAGCAGGATCAGGACAACAGTCCCACATCACCAGGCTCAGGGACAACAGTCTCACATCATTGGGCTCAGGGACGACAGTCCCACATCACCAGGATCAGGGACAACAGTCCCACATCACCAGGATCAGGGACAACAGTTCCACATCAGCAGGCTCAGGGACAACAGTCTCACATCATCAGGCACAGGGACAACAGTCCCACATCTCCAGGATCAGGACAACAGACCCACATCACCAGGATCAGGGACGACCGTCCCACATCACCAAGATGAGGACAACAGTCCCACATCACCAGGCTCAGGACAACAATCCAACATCACCAGGATCAGGATAACAGTCCTACATCACGAGGATCAGGGACAACAGTCTCATATCACTGGGATCAGGGACAACAGTCCCACATCACAAGGATCAGGGACAACAGTCTCACATCACCAGGATCAGGGACAACAGTCCCACATCACCAGGATCAGGGACAACAGTCTCACATCACCAGGATCAGGGACAACAGTCCCGCATCACCAGGATCAGGGACAACAGTCCCACATCACCGGGATCAGGGACAACAGTCTCACATCACCAGGATCAGGAACAACAGTCCCACATCACCAGGATCAGGGACAACATTCTCACATCACCAGGATCAGGGACAACAGTCCCACATCACCAGGCACAGTGACGACAGACCGACATCACCAGGATTAGGACAACAGTCCCACATCACAAGGCTCAGGGACAACAGTCCAACATCTCCAGGATCAGGGACAACAGTCCCACATCACCAGGATCATGGACAACTGTCCAACATCACCAGGATCAGGACAACAGTCCCACATCACCAGGCTCAGGGACAAATGTCCCACATTACCAGGATCAGGACAACAGTCCCACATCAGCAGGCTCAGGGACAACAGTCTCACATCATCAGGCACAGGGACAACAGTCCCACATCACCAGGATCAGGACAACAGACCCACATCACCAGGATCAGGGACGACCGTCCCACATCACCAAGATGAGGACAACAGTCCCACATCACCAGGCTCAGGACAACAATCCAACATCACCAGGATCAGGGACAACAGTCCCACATCACCGGGATCAGGGACAACAGTCTCACATCACCAGGATCAGGGACAACAGTCCCACATGAACAGGATCAGGGACAGCAGTCCCACATCACCAGGATCAGGGACAACAGTCCCACATCACCAGGCACAGGGACGACAGACGGACATCACCAGGATTAGGACAACATTCCCACATCACCATGCTCAGGGACAACAGTCCAACATCTCCAGGATCATGGACAACTGTCCCCCATCACCAGGAACAGGACAACTGTCTCAGATCATCAGGCTCAGGGACGACAGTCCCACATCACCAGGATCAGGGACGACAGACCCACACCACCAGGATAAGGGACAAGAGTCCCACATCACCAGGATCAGGGACAACAGTCTCACATCACCAGGATCAGGGACAACAGTCCCACATCACCAGGCTCAGGGACAACTGTCTCAGATCATCAGGCTCAGGGACGACAGTCCCACATCACCAGGATCAGGGACGACAGACCCACACCACCAGGATAAGGGACAAGAGTCCCACATCACCAGGATCAGGGACAACAGTCTCACATCACCAGGATCAGGGACAACAGTCCCACATCACCAGGATCAGGGACAACAGTCTCACATCACCAGGACCAGGGACAACAGTCCCACATCACCAGGCACAGGGACGACAGACTGACATCACCAGGATTAGGACAACAGTCCCACATCATCAGGCTCAGGGACAACAGTCCAACATCATCAGGATCAGGGACAACAGTCCCACATCACCAGGATCATGGACAACTGACCCACATCACCAGGATCATGGACAACTGACCCACTTCACCAGGATCAGGACAACAGTCCCACATCACCGGGATCAGGGACAACAGTCCCACATCATCAGGCTCAGGGACAACAGTCCCACATGAACAGGATCAGGGACAGCAGTCCCACATCACCAGGATCAGGGACAACAGTGCCACATCACCGGGACCAGGGACAACAGTCCCACATCACCAGGATCAGGGACAACAGTCCCACATAACCAGGATCAGGGACAACAGTCCCACATCACCAGGATCAGGGACAACAGTCTCACATCACCAGGATCAGGGACAACAGTCCCACATCACCAGGATCAGGGACAACAGTCCCACATCACCAGGATCAGGGACAACAGTCTCACATCACCAGGATCAGGAACAACAGTCCCACATCACCAGGATCAGGGACATCAGTCTCAAATCACCAGGATCAGGGACAACAGTCCCACATCACCAGGATCAGGGACAACAATCCCACATCACCAGGATCAGGGACAACAGTCCCACATCACCAGGATCAGGGACAACAGTCTCACATCAGCAGGATCAGGGACAACAGTCCCACATCACCAGGATCAGGGACAACAGTCCCACATCTCCAGGATCATGGACAACAGTCCCACATCACCAGGATCAGGGACAAGAGTCCCACATCACCAGGATCAGGGACAACAGTCCCACATCACCAGGATCATGGACAACTGTCCCACTTCACCAGGATCAGGACAACAGTCCCACATCACAAGGCTCAGGGACAACAGTCTCACATCATCAGGCTCAGAGACGACAGTCCCACCTCACCAGGATCAGGGTCAGGGACAACAGTCCCACATCAGCAGGATCATGGGCAACTGTCCCACTTCACCAGGATCAGGACAACAGTCCCACATCACCAGGCTCAGGGACAACAGTCTCACATCATCAGGCTCAGAGACGACAGTCCCACATCACCAGGATCAGGGTCAGGGACAACAGTCCCACATCACCAGGATCAGGGTCAGGGACAACAGTCCCACATCACCAGGATCAGGAGAACAGTCTCACACCACCAGGATCAGGACAACAGTCTCACATCACCAGGACCAGGGACAACAGTCCCACATCACCAGGATCAGGGACAACAGTCCCACATCACCACGATCAGGGACAACAGTCTCACATCACCAGGATCAGAGACAACAGTCCCACATCACCAGGATAAGGGACAACAGTGTCACATCACCAGGATCAGGGACAACAGTCCCACATCACCAGGAACAGGACAGCAGTCCCACATCACCAGGATCAATGCAACAGTCCCACATCACCAGGCTCGGAACAACAGTCCCACATCACCAGGCTCAGTACAACAGTCCCACATCACCAGGCTCATGGACAACAGTCCCACATCACCAGGATCAGGGACAACAGTCCCACATCACCAGGATCAGGGACAACAGTCTCACATCACCAGGATCAAGGACAACATTCCCACGTCACCAGGATCAGGTACAACAGTCCCACATCACCAGGCTCAGGGACAACAGTCTCACATCATCAGGCTCAGGGACGACAGTCCCACATCACCAGGATCAGGGACGACAGTCTCACATCACCAGGACCAGGGACAACAGTCCCACATCACCAGGATCAGGGACAACAGTCTCACATCACCAGGACCAGGGACAACAGTCCCACATCACCAGGATCAGGGACAACAGTCCCACATCACCAGGATCAGGGACAACAGTCCCACATCACCAGGATCAGGGACAACAGTCTCAAATCACCAGGATCAGGGACAACAGTCCCACATCACCAGGATCAGGGACAACAGTCCCACATCACCAGGATCAGGGACAACAGTCCCACATCACCAGGATCAGGGACAACAGTCTCACATCACCAGGATCAGGGACAACAGTCCCACATCACCAGGATCAGGGACAACAGTCCCACATCTCCAGGATCATGGACAACAGTCCCACATCACCAGGATCAGGGACAAGAGTCCCACATCACCAGGATCAGGGACAACAGTCCCACATCACCAGGATCATGGACAACTGTCCCACTTCACCAGGATCAGGACAACAGTCCCACATCACCAGGCTCAGGGAAAACAGTCTCACATCATCAGGATCAGGGACAACAGTCCCACATCACCAGGATCAGGGACAACAGACTCACATCACCAGGATCAGGGACAACAGTCTCACATCACCAGGATCAGGGACAACAGTCCCACATCACCAGGATCAGGGACAACAGTCCCACATCTCCAGGATCATGGACAACAGTCCCACATCACCAGGATCAGGGACAAGAGTCCCACATCACCAGCATCAGGGTCAGGGACAACAGTCCCACATCACCAGGATCAGGACAACAGTCTCACACCACCAGGATCAGGACAACAGTCTCACATCACCAGGACCAGGGACAACAGTCCCACATCACCAGGATCAGGGACAACAGTCCCACATCACCACGATCAGGGACAACAGTCTCACATCACCAGGATCAGGGACAACAGTCCCACATCACCAGGATAAGGGACAACAGTGTCACATCACCAGGATCAGGGACAACAGTCCCACATCACCAGGAACAGGACAGCAGTCCCACATCACCAGGATCAATGCAACAGTCCCACATCACCAGGCTCGGAACAACAGTCCCACATCACCAGGCTCAGTACAACAGTCCCACATCACCAGGCTCATGGACAACAGTCCCACATCACCAGGATCAGGGACAACAGTCCCACATCACCAGGATCAGGGAGAACAGTCTCACATCACCAGGATCAAGGACAACATTCCCACGTCACCAGGATCAGGGACAACAGTCCCACATCACCAGGATCAGGGACAACATTCCAGCATCACCGGGATCAGGGACAACAGTCCCACATCACCGGGATCAGGGACAACAGTCTCACATCACCAGGATCAGGGACAACAGTCCCACATGAACAGGATCAGGGACAGCAGTCCCACATCACCAGGATCAGGGACAACAGTGCCACATCACCGGGACCAGGGACAACAGTCTCACATCACCGGGATCACGGAGAACAGTCCGACATCACCAGGATCAGGGACAATAGTCCCACATCACCAGGATCAGGGACAACAGTCCCACATCACCAGGATCAGGGACAACAGTCTCACATCACCAGTATCTGGGACAACAGTCCCACATCACCAGGATCAGGGACATAAATCCCACATCACCAGGATCAGGGACAACAGTCCCACATAACCAGGATCAGGGACAACAGTCCCACATCACCAGGATCAGGGACAACAGTCTCACATCACCAGGATCAGGGACAACAGTCTCACATCACCAGGATCAGGGACAACAGTCCCACATCACCAGGATCAGGGACAACAGTCCCACATCACCAGGATCAGGGACAACAGTCTCACATCACCAGGATCAGGAACAACAGTCCCACATCACCAGGATCAGGGACAACAGTCCCACATCACCAGGATCAGGGACAACAGTCTCACATCACCAGGATCAGGGACAACAGTCCCACATGAACAGGATCAGGGACAGCAGTCCCACATCACCAGGATCAGGGACAACAGTCCCACATCACCGGGATCAGGGACAACAGTCTCACATCACCGGGATCAGGGACAACAGTCCCACATCACCAGGATCAGGACAACAGTCCCACATCACCAAGATGAGGACAACAGTCCCACATCACCAGGCTCAGGACAACAATCCAA
Organism: Hypanus sabinus; assembly: GCF_030144855.1. Lineage (NCBI taxonomy): Eukaryota > Metazoa > Chordata > Chondrichthyes > Myliobatiformes > Dasyatidae > Hypanus > Hypanus sabinus. The sequence continues at coordinate 96,771 of NW_026779127.1, read as the reverse complement.
CATCACCAGGATCAGGACAACAGTCCCACATCACCAGGATCAGGACAACAGTCCCACATCACCAGGATCAGGACAACTTTCCCACATCACCAGGATCAGAGACAACAGTCCCACATCACCAGGCTCAGGAAAACAATCCAACATCACCAGGATCAGGACAACAGTCCCACATCACCGGGATCAGGGACAAATGTCTCACATCACCAGGATCAGGGACAACTTTCCCACATCACCAAGATCAGGGACAACATTCCCACATCACCAGGATCAGGGACAACAGTCACACATCACCAGGATCAGTGAGAACAGTCCCACATCACCAGGATCAGGGACAACAGTCCCACATCACCAGGGTCAGGGACAACAGTCTCACATCACCAGGATCAGGGACAACAGTCCCACATCTCCAGGATCAGGGACAACAGTCTCAGATCACCAGGACCAGGGACAACATTCCCACATGACCAGGCACAGGGACATCAGACCGACATCACCAGGATTAGGACAACAGTCCCACATCACCAGGCTCAGGGACAACAGTCCAACATCACCAGGATCATGGACAACTGTCCCACTTCACCAGGATCAGGACAACAGTCCCACATCACCAGGCTCAGGGACAACAGTCTCACATCATCAGGCTCAGGGACGACAATCCCACATCACCAGGATCAGGGACAACAGTCCCACATCACCAGGATCAGGGACAACTTTCCCACATCACCAGGATCAGGACAACAGTCCCACATCACCAGGATCAGTGACAACAGTCCCACATCACCAGGATCAGGGAGAACAGTCTCACATCACCAGGATCAGGGACAACTTTCCCACATCACCAGGATCAGGGACAACATTCCCACATCACCAGGATCAGGGTCAACAATTCTACATCACGAGGATCAGGGACAACAGTCTCACATCACCAGGTTCAGGGACAACAGTCCCTCATCACCAGGATCAGGGACAACAGTCCCACATCATGAAGATCAGGGACAACAGTCTCACATCGCCAGGATCAGGGACAACATTCCCACATCACCAGGATCAGGAACAACAGTTTCACATCACCGGGATCAGGGACAACAGTCCCACATCACCAAGATGAGGACAACAGTCCCACATCACCAGGCTCAGTACAACAGTCCCACATCACCAGGCTCATGGACAACAGACCCACATCACCTGGATCAGGGACAACAGTCCCACATCACCAGGATCAGGAACAACAGTCCCACATCACCAGGATCAGAGACAATAGTCCCACATCACCAGGATCAGGGACAACAGTCCCACATCACCAGGATCAGGGACAACAGTCCTACATCACCAGGATCAGGACAACAATCCAACATCACCAGGATCAGGATAACAGTCCCACATCACCAGGATCAGGGACAACAGTCTCAGATCAGCAGGATCAGGGACAACAGTCCCACATCACCAGGATAAGGATAACAGTCCTACATCACCAGGATCAGGGACCACAGTCCCACATCACCAGGATCAGGGACAACAGTCTCACATCACCAGGATCAGGGACAACAGTCCCACATCACCAGGATAAGGGACAACAGTGTCACATCACCAGGATCAGGGCCAACAGTCCCACATCACCAGGATCAATGCAACAGTCCCACATCACCAGGCTCAGTACAACAGCCCCACATCACCAGGCTCAGTACAACAGTCCCACATCACCAGGCTCATGGACAACAGTCCCACATCACCAGGATCAGGGACAACAGTCCGACATCACCAGGATCAGGGACAACAGTCTCACATCACCAGGATCAAGGACAACATTCCCACGTCACCAGGATCAGGGACAACAGTCCCATCACCGGGATCAGGGACAACAGTCCCATCACCGGGATCAGGGACAACAGTCTCACATCACCAGGATCAGGGACAACAGTCCCACATGAACAGGATCAGGGACAGCACTCCCACATCACCAGGATCAGGGACAACAGTCCCACATCACCGGGATCGGGGACAACAGTCTCACATCACCAGGATCAGGGACAACAGTCCCACATCACCAGAATCAGGGACAACAGACCCACATCCCCAGGATCAGGAACAACAGTCCCACATCACCAGCATGAGGGACAACAGTCTCACATCACCAGGATCAGGGACAACAGTCCCACATCACCAGGATCAGGGACAACTGTCCCACATCACCAGGATCAGGGACAACAGTCCCACATCACCAGGATCAGGGACAACAGTCCCACATCACCAGGATCAGGGACAACAGCCCCACATCACCAGGATCAGGGACTACAGTCCCACATCACCAGGATCAGGGACAACAGTCCCACATCACCAGGATCAGGGACAACAGTCCCACATCACCAGGATCAGGGACAACAGTCCCACATCACCAGGATCAGGGACAACAGTCTCACATCACCAGGATCAGGGACAACAGTCCCACATCACCGGGATCAGGGACAACAGTCTCACATCACCGGGATCAGGGAAAACAGTCCCACATCACCGGGATCAGGGACAACAGTCCCACATCACCAGGATGAGGGACAACAGTCTCACATCACCAGGATCAGGGACAACAGTCCCACATCACCAGGGTCAGGGACAACAGTCCTACATCACCAGGATCAGGGACAACAGTCCCACATCACCAGGATCAGGGACAACAGTCCCACATCGCCAGGATCAGGGACAACAGTCCCACATCACCAGGATCAGGGACAACACTCCCACTTCACCAGGATCAGGGACAACAGTCTTACATCACCAGGATAAGGGACAGCTGTCCCACATCACCAGGATCAGGGACAACAGTCCCACATCACCAGGATCAGGGACAACAGTCTCACATCACCAGGATCAGGGACAACAGTCCCACATGAACAGGATCAGGGACAGCAGTCCCACATCACCAGGATCAGGGACAGCAGTCCCACATCACCAGGCTCAGGACAACAATCCAACATCACCAGGATCAGGACAACAGTCCCACATCACCAGGATCAGGACAACAGTCCCACATCACCAGGATCAGGACAACTTTCCCACATCACCAGGATCAGGACAACAGTCCCACATCACCAAGATGAGGACAACAGTCCCACATCACCAGGCTCAGGAAAACAATCCAACATCACCAGGATCAGGACAACAGTCCCACATCACCGGGATCAGGGACAACAGTCCCACATCACCAGGATAAGGGACAACAGTGTCACATCACCAGGATCAGGGCCAACAGTCCCACATCACCAGGATCAATGCAACAGTCCCACATCACCAGGCTCAGTACAACAGTCCCACATCACCAGGCTCAGTACAACAGTCCCACATCACCAGGATCAGGGACAACAGTCCGACATCACCAGGATCAGGGACAACAGTCTCACATCACCAGGATCAGGGACAACATTCCCACGTCACCAGGATCAGGGACAACAGTCCCACATCACCAGGATCAGGGACAACAGTCCCATCACCGGGATCAGGGACAACAGTCTCACATCACCAGGATCAGGGACAACAGTCCCACATGAACAGGATCAGGGACAGCACTCCCACATCACCAGGATCAGGGACAACAGTCCCACATCACCGGGATCGGGGACAACAGTCTCACATCACCAGGATCAGGGACAACAGTCCCACATCACCAGAATCAGGGACAACAGACCCACATCCCCAGGATCAGGAACAACAGTCCCACATCACCAGCATGAGGGACAACAGTCTCACATCACCAGGATCAGGGACAACAGTCCCACATCACCAGGATCAGGGACAACTGTCCCACATCACCAGGATCAGGGACAACAGTCCCACATCACCAGGATCAGGGACAACAGTCCCACATCACCAGGATCAGGGACAACAGCCCCACATCACCAGGATCAGGGACTACAGTCCCACATCACCAGGATCAGGGACAACAGTCCCACATCACCAGGATCAGGGACAACAGTCCCACATCACCAGGATCAGGGACAACAGTCTCACATCACCAGGATCAGGGACAACAGTCCCACATCACCGGGATCAGGGACAACAGTCTCAGATCACCAGGACCAGGGACAACATTCCCACATGACCAGGCACAGGGACATCAGACCGACATCACCAGGATTAGGACAACAGTCCCACATCACCAGGCTCAGGGACAACAGTCCAACATCACCAGGATCATGGACAACTGTCCCACTTCACCAGGATCAGGACAACAGTCCCACATCACCAGGCTCAGGGACAACAGTCTCACATCATCAGGCTCAGGGACGACAATCCCACATCACCAGGATCAGGGACAACAGTCCCACATCACCAGGATCAGGGACAACTTTCCCACATCACCAGGATCAGGACAACAGTCCCACATCACCAGGATCAGTGACAACAGTCCCACATCACCAGGATCAGGGAGAACAGTCTCACATCACCAGGATCAGGGACAACTTTCCCACATCACCAGGATCAGGGACAACATTCCCACATCACCAGGATCAGGGTCAACAATTCTACATCACGAGGATCAGGGACAACAGTCTCACATCACCAGGTTCAGGGACAACAGTCCCTCATCACCAGGATCAGGGACAACAGTCCCACATCATGAAGATCAGGGACAACAGTCTCACATCGCCAGGATCAGGGACAACATTCCCACATCACCAGGATCAGGAACAACAGTTTCACATCACCGGGATCAGGGACAACAGTCCCACATCACCAAGATGAGGACAACAGTCCCACATCACCAGGCTCAGTACAACAGTCCCACATCACCAGGCTCATGGACAACAGACCCACATCACCTGGATCAGGGACAACAGTCCCACATCACCAGGATCAGGAACAACAGTCCCACATCACCAGGATCAGAGACAATAGTCCCACATCACCAGGATCAGGGACAACAGTCCCACATCACCAGGATCAGGGACAACAGTCCTACATCACCAGGATCAGGACAACAATCCAACATCACCAGGATCAGGATAACAGTCCCACATCACCAGGATCAGGGACAACAGTCTCAGATCAGCAGGATCAGGGACAACAGTCCCACATCACCAGGATAAGGATAACAGTCCTACATCACCAGGATCAGGGACCACAGTCCCACATCACCAGGATCAGGGACAACAGTCTCACATCACCAGGATCAGGGACAACAGTCCCACATCACCAGGATAAGGGACAACAGTGTCACATCACCAGGATCAGGGCCAACAGTCCCACATCACCAGGATCAATGCAACAGTCCCACATCACCAGGCTCAGTACAACAGCCCCACATCACCAGGCTCAGTACAACAGTCCCACATCACCAGGCTCATGGACAACAGTCCCACATCACCAGGATCAGGGACAACAGTCCGACATCACCAGGATCAGGGACAACAGTCTCACATCACCAGGATCAAGGACAACATTCCCACGTCACCAGGATCAGGGACAACAGTCCCATCACCGGGATCAGGGACAACAGTCCCATCACCGGGATCAGGGACAACAGTCTCACATCACCAGGATCAGGGACAACAGTCCCACATGAACAGGATCAGGGACAGCACTCCCACATCACCAGGATCAGGGACAACAGTCCCACATCACCGGGATCGGGGACAACAGTCTCACATCACCAGGATCAGGGACAACAGTCCCACATCACCAGAATCAGGGACAACAGACCCACATCCCCAGGATCAGGAACAACAGTCCCACATCACCAGCATGAGGGACAACAGTCTCACATCACCAGGATCAGGGACAACAGTCCCACATCACCAGGATCAGGGACAACTGTCCCACATCACCAGGATCAGGGACAACAGTCCCACATCACCAGGATCAGGGACAACAGTCCCACATCACCAGGATCAGGGACAACAGCCCCACATCACCAGGATCAGGGACTACAGTCCCACATCACCAGGATCAGGGACAACAGTCCCACATCACCAGGATCAGGGACAACAGTCCCACATCACCAGGATCAGGGACAACAGTCCCACATCACCAGGATCAGGGACAACAGTCTCACATCACCAGGATCAGGGACAACAGTCCCACATCACCGGGATCAGGGACAACAGTCTCACATCACCGGGATCAGGGAAAACAGTCCCACATCACCGGGATCAGGGACAACAGTCCCACATCACCAGGATGAGGGACAACAGTCTCACATCACCAGGATCAGGGACAACAGTCCCACATCACCAGGGTCAGGGACAACAGTCCTACATCACCAGGATCAGGGACAACAGTCCCACATCACCAGGATCAGGGACAACAGTCCCACATCGCCAGGATCAGGGACAACAGTCCCACATCACCAGGATCAGGGACAACACTCCCACTTCACCAGGATCAGGGACAACAGTCTTACATCACCAGGATAAGGGACAGCTGTCCCACATCACCAGGATCAGGGACAACAGTCCCACATCACCAGGATCAGGGACAACAGTCTCACATCACCAGGATCAGGGACAACAGTCCCACATGAACAGGATCAGGGACAGCAGTCCCACATCACCAGGATCAGGGACAACAGTCCCACATCACCGGGATCAGGGACAACAGTCTCACATCACCGGGATCAGGGACAACAGTCCCACATCACCAGGATCAGGACAACAGTCCCACATCACCAAGATGAGGACAACAGTCCCACATCACCAGGCTCAGGACAACAATCCAACATCACCAGGATCAGGACAACAGTCCCACATCACCAGGATCAGGACAACAGTCCCACATCACCAGGATCAGGACAACTTTCCCACATCACCAGGATCAGGACAACAGTCCCACATCACCAAGATGAGGACAACAGTCCCACATCACCAGGCTCAGGAAAACAATCCAACATCACCAGGATCAGGACAACAGTCCCACATCACCGGGATCAGGGACAACAGTCCCACATCACCAGGATAAGGGACAACAGTGTCACATCACCAGGATCAGGGCCAACAGTCCCACATCACCAGGATCAATGCAACAGTCCCACATCACCAGGCTCAGTACAACAGTCCCACATCACCAGGCTCAGTACAACAGTCCCACATCACCAGGATCAGGGACAACAGTCCGACATCACCAGGATCAGGGACAACAGTCTCACATCACCAGGATCAGGGACAACATTCCCACGTCACCAGGATCAGGGACAACAGTCCCACATCACCAGGATCAGGGACAACAGTCCCATCACCGGGATCAGGGACAACAGTCTCACATCACCAGGATCAGGGACAACAGTCCCACATGAACAGGATCAGGGACAGCACTCCCACATCACCAGGATCAGGGACAACAGTCCCACATCACCGGGATCGGGGACAACAGTCTCACATCACCAGGATCAGGGACAACAGTCCCACATCACCAGAATCAGGGACAACAGACCCACATCCCCAGGATCAGGAACAACAGTCCCACATCACCAGCATGAGGGACAACAGTCTCACATCACCAGGATCAGGGACAACAGTCCCACATCACCAGGATCAGGGACAACTGTCCCACATCACCAGGATCAGGGACAACAGTCCCACATCACCAGGATCAGGGACAACAGTCCCACATCACCAGGATCAGGGACAACAGCCCCACATCACCAGGATCAGGGACTACAGTCCCACATCACCAGGATCAGGGACAACAGTCCCACATCACCAGGATCAGGGACAACAGTCCCACATCACCAGGATCAGGGACAACAGTCTCACATCACCAGGATCAGGGACAACAGTCCCACATCACCGGGATCAGGGACAACAGTCTCACATCACCGGGATCAGGGAAAACAGTCCCACATCACCGGGATCAGGGACAACAGTCCCACATCACCAGGATGAGGGACAACAGTCTCACATCACCAGGATCAGGGACAACAGTCCCACATCACCAAGATCAGGGACAACAGTCCCACATCACCAGGATCAGGGACAACAGTCCCACATCACCAGGATCAGGGTCAACAGTCCCACATCACCAGGATCAGGGACAATAGTCCCACATCACCAGGATCAGGGACAACAGTCCCACATCACCAGGGTCAGGGACAACATCCTACATCACCAGGATCAGGGACAACAGTCCCACATCACCAGGATCAGGGACAACAGTCCCACATCGCCAGGATCAGGGACAACAGTCCCACATCACCAGGATCAGGGACAACACTCCCACTTCACCATGATCATGGACAACAGTCTTACATCACCAGGATAAGGGACAGCTGTCCCACATCACCAGGATCAGGGACAACAGTCCCACATCACCAGGATCAGGGACAACAGTCTCACATCACCAGGATCAGGGACAACAGTCCCACATGAACAGGATCAGGGACAGCAGTCCCACATCACCAGGATCAGGGACAACAGTCCCACATCACCGGGATCAGGGACAACAGTCTCACATCACCGGGATCAGGGACAACAGTCCCACATCACCAGGATCAGGACAACAGTCCCACATCACCAAGATGAGGACAACAGTCCCACATCACCAGGCTCAGGACAACAATCCAACATCACCAGGATCAGGACAACAGTCCCACATCACCAGGATCAGGACAACAGTCCCACATCACCAGGATCAGGACAACTTTCCCACATCACCAGGATCAGGACAACAGTCCCACATCACCAAGATGAGGACAACAGTCCCACATCACCAGGCTCAGGAAAACAATCCAACATCACCAGGATCAGGACAACAGTCCCACATCACCGGGATCAGGGACAAATGTCTCACATCACCAGGATCAGGGACAACTTTCCCACATCACCAGGATCAGGGACAACTTTCCCACATCACCAGGATCAGGACAACAGTCACACATCACCAGGATCAGTGAGAACAGTCCCACATCACCAGGATCAGGGACAACAGTCCCACATCACCAGGATCAGGGACAACAGTCTCACATCACCAGGATGAGGGACAACAGTCCCACATCTCCAGGATCAGGGACAACAGTCTCACATCACCAGGACCAGGGACAACAGTCCCACATCACCAGGCACAGGGACGTCAGACCGACATCACCAGGATTAGGACAACAGTCCCACATCACCAGGCTCAGGGACAACAGTCCAACATCTCCAGGACCAGGGACAACAGTCCCACATCACCAGGATCATGGACAACTGTCCCACTTCACCAGGATCAGGACAACAGTCCCACATCACCAGGCTCAGGGACAACAGTCTCACATCATCAGGCACAGGGACGACAATCCCACATCACCAGGATCAGGGACAACAGTCCCACATCACCAGGATCAGGACAACAGTCCCACATCACCAGGATCAGTGACAACAGTCCCACATCACCAGGATCAGGGAGAACAGTCTCACATCACCAGGATCAGGGACAAATTTCCCACATCACCAGGATCAGGGTCAACAATTCTACATCACGAGGATCAGGGACAACAGTCTCACATCACCAGGTTCAGGGACAACAGTCCCTCATCACCAGGATCAGGGACAACAGTCCCACATCATGAAGATCAGGGACAACAGTCTCACATCGCCAGGATCAGGGACAACATTCCCACATCACCAGGATCAGGAACAACAGTTTCACATCACCGGGATCAGGGACAACAGTCCCACATCACCAGGAAAAATGCAACAGTCCCACATCACCAGGATCAGGGACAACAGTCCCACATCACCAGGATCAGGGACAACAGTCCCACATCACCAGGATTAGGGACAACAGTCCCACATCACCAGGATCAGGGACAACAGGCCCACATCACCAGGATCAGGGAGAATAGTCCCACATCACCAGGATCAGGGACAACAGTCCCACATCACCAGGATCAGGGACAACAGTCCTACATCACCAGGATCAGGGACAACAGTCCCACATCACTAGGATCAGGGACAACAGTCCCAAATCACCAGGATCAGGGACAACAGTCCCACATCACCAGGATCAGGGACAACAGTCCCACATCACCAGGATCAGGGACAACAGTCTTACATCACCAGGATAAGGGACAGCAGTCCCACATCACCAGGATCAGGGACAACAGTCCCACATCACCAGGATCAGGGACAACAGTCTCACATCAGCAGGATCAGGGACAACAGTCCCACATGAACAGGATCAGGGACAGCAGTCCCACATCACCAGGATCAGGGACAACAGTCCCACATCACCGGGATCAGGGACAACAGTCTCACATCACCGGGATCAGGGACAACAGTCCCACATCACCAGGATCAAGACAACAGACCCACATCACCAAGATGAGGACAACAGTCCCACATCACCAGGCTCAGGAAAACAATCCAACATCACCAGGATCAGGACAACAGTCCCACATCACCAGGATCAGGACAACAGTCCCACATCACCAGGATCAGGACAACGTTCCCACATCACCAGGATCAGGACAACAGTCCCACATCACCAAGATGAGGACAACTTTCCCACATCACCAGGATCAGGGACAACTTTCCCACATCACCAGGATCAGGACAACAGTCCCACATCACCAGGATCAGTGACAACAGTCCCAAATCACCAGGATCAGGGACAACAGTCCCACATCACCAGGATCAGGGACAACAGACTCACATCACCAGGATCAGGGACAACAGTCCCACATCTCCAGGATCAGGAACAACAGTCCCACATCACCAGGCACAGGGACGTCAGACCTACATCACCAGGATTAGGACAACAGTCCCACATCACCAGGCTCAGGGACAACAGTCCAACATCTCCAGGACCAGGGACAACAGTCCCACATCACCAGGATCATGGACAACTGTCCCACTTCACCAGGATCAGGACAACAGTCCCACATCACCAGGATCAGGGACAACAGTCTCACATCACGAGGATCAGGGACAACAGTCCCACATGTACAGGATCAGTGACAGCAGTCCCACATCACCAGGATCAGCGACAACAGTCCCACATCACCAGGCACAAGGACGACAGACCGACATCACCAGGATTAGGACAACAGTCCCACATCTCCAGGCTCAGGGACAACAGTCCCACATCTCCAGGATCAGGGACAACAGTCCCACATCACCAGGATCAGGGACGATAGTCCACATTACCAGGATCAGGACAACTGTCCCACATCACAAGATTAGGACAACAGTCCCACATCAACAGGCTCAGGGACAACAGTCCCACATCACCAGGATCAGGGACAACAGTCTCACATCACCAGGATCAGGGACAACAGTCCCACATCACCAGGATCAGGGACAACAGTCCCACATCACCAGGATCAGGGACAACAGTCCCACATCACCAGCATCAGGGACAACAGTCTCACATCACCAGGATCAGGGACAACAGTCCCACATCACCAGGATCAGGGACAACAGTCCCACATCACCAGGATCAGGGACAACAGTCTCACATCACCAGGATCAGGGACAACAGTCCCACATCACCAGGATCAGGGACAACAGTCTCACATCAACAGGATCAGGGACAACAGTCCCACATGAACAGGATCAGGGACAGCAGTCCCACATCACCAGGATCAGGGACAACAGTCCAACATCACCGGGATCAGGGACAACAGTCCCACATCACCAGGATCAGGGACAACAGTCCCACATCACCAGGATCAGGGACAACAGTCCCACATCACCATGATCAGGGACAACAGTCCCACATCACCAGGATCAGGGACAACAGTCTTACATCACCAGGATAAGGGACAACAGTCCCACATCACCAGGATCAGGGACAACAGTCCCACATCACCAGGATCAGGGACAACAGTTACACATCACCAGGATCAGGGACAACAGTCCCACATGAACAGGATCAGGGACAACAGTCCCACATGAACAGGATCAGGGACAGCAGTCCCACATCACCAGGATCAGGTACAACAGTCCCACATCACCGGGATCAGGGACAACAGTCTCACATCACCGGGATCAGGGACAACAGTCCCACATCACCAGGATCAGGACAACAGTCCCACATCACCAAGATGAGGACAACAGTCCCACATCACCAGGCTCAGGACAACAATCCAACATCACCAGGAACAGGACAACAGTCCCACATCACCAGGATCAGGACAACAGTCCCACATCACCAGGATCAGGACAACTTTCCCACATCACCAGGATCAGGGACAACAGTCTTACATCACCAGGATAAGGGACAACAGTCCCACATCACCAGGATCAGGGACAACAGTCCCACATCACCAGGATCAGGGACAACAGTCACACATCACCAGGATCAGGGACAACAGTCCCACATCACCAGGATCAGGGACAACAGTCACACATCACCAGGATCAGGGACAACAGTCCCACATCACCAGGATCAGGGACAACAGTCACACATCACCAGGATCAGGGACAACAGTCCCACATGAACAGGATCAGGGACAACAGTCCCACATCATGAAGATCAGGGACAACAGTCTCACATCGCCAGGATCAGGGACAACATTCCCACATCACCAGGATCAGGAACAACAGTTTCACATCACCGGGATCAGGGACAACAGTCCCACATCACCAAGATGAGGACAACAGTCCCACATCACCAGGAAAAATGCAACAGTCCCACATCACCAGGATCAGGGAGAACAGTCCCACATCACCAGGCTCAGTACAACAGTCCCACATCACCAGGCTCATGGACAACAGACCCACATCACCTGGATCAGGGACAACAGTCCCACATCACCAGGATCAGGGACAACAGTCGCACATCACCAGGATCAGGGACAACAGTCCCAAATCACCAGGATCAGGGACAACAGTACCACATCACCAGGATCAGGGACAACAGTCTTACATCACCAGGATAAGGGACAGCAGTCCCACATCACCAGGATCAGGGACAACAGTCCCACATCACCAGGATCAGGGACAACAGTCTCACATCACCAGGATCAGGGACAACAGTCCCACATGAACAGGATCAGGGACAGCAGTCCCACATCACCAGGATCAGGGACAACAGTCCCACATCACCGGGATCAGGGACAACAGTCTCACATCACCAGGATCATGGACAACTGTCCCACTTCACCAGGATCAGGACAACAGTCCCACATCACCAGGATCAGGGACAACAGTCTCACATCACGAGGATCAGGGACAACAGTCCCACATGTACAGGATCAGTGACAGCAGTCCCACATCACCAGGATCAGCGACAACAGTCCCACATCACCAGGCACAAGGACGACAGACCGACATCACCAGGATTAGGACAACAGTCCCACATCACCAGGCTCAGGGACAACAGTCCCACATCTCCAGGATCAGGGACAACAGTCCCACATCACCAGGATCAGGGACGATAGTCCACATTACCAGGATCAGGACAACTGTCCCACATCACAAGATTAGGACAACAGTCCCACATCAACAGGCTCAGGGACAACAGTCCCACATCACCAGGATCAGGGACAACAGTCTCACATCACCAGGATCAGCGACAACAGTCCCACATCACCAGGATCAGGGACAACAGTCCCACATCACCAGGATCAGGGACAACAGTCCCACATCACCAGCATCAGGGACAACAGTCTCACATCACCAGGATCAGGGACAACAGTCCCACATCACCAGGATCAGGGACAACAGTCCCACATCACCAGGATCAGGGACAACAGTCTCACATCACCAGGATCAGGGACAACAGTCCCACATCACCCGGATCAGGGACAACAGACCCACATCACCAGGATCAGGGACAACAGTCTCACATCACCAGGATCAGGGACAACAGTCCCACATGAACAGGATCAGGGACAGCAGTCCCACATCACCAGGATCAGGGACAACAGTCCAACATCACCGGGATCAGGGACAACAGTCCCACATCACCAGGATCAGGGACAACAGTCCCACATCACCAGGATCAGGGACAACAGTCCCACATCACCAGGATCAGGGACAACAGTCCCACATCACCAGGATCAGGGACAACAGTCTTACATCACCAGGATAAGGGACAACAGTCCCACATCACCAGGATCAGGGACAACAGTCCCACATCACCAGGATCAGGGACAACAGTTACACATCACCAGGATCAGGGACAACAGTCCCACATGAACAGGATCAGGGACAACAGTCCCACATGAACAGGATCAGGGACAGCAGTCCCACATCACCAGGATCAGGTACAACAGTCCCACATCACCGGGATCAGGGACAACAGTCTCACATCACCGGGATCAGGGACAACAGTCCCACATCACCAGGATCAGGACAACAGTCCCACATCACCAAGATGAGGACAACAGTCCCACATCACCAGGCTCAGGACAACAATCCAACATCACCAGGATCAGGACAACAGTCCCACATCACCAGGATCAGGACAACAGTCCCACATCACCAGGATCAGGACAACTTTCCCACATCACCAGGATCAGGGACAACAGTCTTACATCACCAGGATAAGGGACAACAGTCCCACATCACCAGGATCAGGGACAACAGTCCCACATCACCAGGATCAGGGACAAGAGTCACACATCACCAGGATCAGGGACAACAGTCCCACATGAACAGGATCAGGGACAACAGTCCCACATCATGAAGATCAGGGACAACAGTCTCACATCGCCAGGATCAGGGACAACATTCCCACATCACCAGGATCAGGAACAACAGTTTCACATCACCGGGATCAGGGACAACAGTCCCACATCACCAAGATGAGGACAACAGTCCCACATCACCAGGAAAAATGCAACAGTCCCACATCACCAGGATCAGGGAGAACAGTCCCACATCACCAGGCTCAGTACAACAGTCCCACATCACCAGGCTCATGGACAACAGACCCACATCACCTGGATCAGGGACAACAGTCCCACATCACCAGGATCAGGGACAACAGTCCCACATCACCAGGATCAGGGACAACAGTCCCAAATCACCAGGATCAGGGACAACAGTACCACATCACCAGGATCAGGGACAACAGTCCCACATCACCAGGATCAGGGACAACAGTCTTACATCACCAGGATAAGGGACAGCAGTCCCACATCACCAGGATCAGGGACAACAGTCCCACATCACCAGGATCAGGGACAACAGTCTCACATCACCAGGATCAGGGACAACAGTCCCACATGAACAGGATCAGGGACAGCAGTCCCACATCACCAGGATCAGGGACAACAGTCCCACATCACCGGGATCAGGGACAACAGTCTCACATCACCGGGATCAGGGACAACAGTCCGACATCACCAGGATCAAGACAACAGACCCACATCACCAAGATGAGGACAACAGTCCCACATCACCAGGCTCAGGAAAACAATCCAACTTCACTAGGATCAGGACAACAGTCCCACATCACCAGGATCAGGACAACAGTCCCACATCACCAGGATCAGGACAACGTTCCCACATCACCAGGATCAGGACAACAGTCCCACATCACCAAGATGAGGACAACTTTCCCACATCACCAGGATCAGGGACAACTTTCCCACATCACCAGGATCAGGACAACAGTCCCACATCACCAGGATCAGTAACAACAGTCCCAAATCACCAGGATCAGGGACAACAGTCCCACATCACCAGGATCAGGGACAACAGTCTCACATCACCAGGATCAGGGACAACAGTCCCACATCTCCAGGATCAGGGACAACAGTCTTACATCACCAGGATAAGGGACAACAGTCCCACATCACCAGGATCAGGGACAACAGTCCCACATCACCAGGATCAGGGACAACAGTTACACATCACCAGGCTCAGGGACAACAGTCCCACATCTCCAGGATCAGGGACAACAGTCCCACATCACCAGGATCAGGGACAACAGTCCCACATCACCAGGGTCAGGACAACAGTCTCACATCAACAGGCTCAGGGACGACAGTCCCACATCACCAGGATCAGGGACGATAGTCCACATTACCAGGATCAGGACAACTGTCCCACATCACAAGATTAGGACAACAGTCCCACATCAACAGGCTCAGGGACAACAGTCCCACATCACCAGGATCAGGGACAACAGTCCCACATCACCAGGATCAGGGACAACAGTCTCACATCACCAGGATCAGGGACAACAGTCCCACATCACCAGGATCAGGGACAACAGTCCCACATCACCAGGATCAGGGACAACAGTCTCACATCACCAGGATCAGGGACAACAGTCCAACATCATCAGGATCAGGGACAACAGTCTCACATCACCAGGATCAGGGACAACAGTCCCACATCACCAGGATCAGGACAACAGTCCCACATCACCAGGCTCAGGACAACAGTCCCAAATCACCAGGATCAGGGACGACAGTCCCACATCACCAGGCTCAAGACAACAGTCCCACATCACCAGGCTCAGGACAACAGTCCCACATCACCAGGATCAGGGACAACAGTCCCACATCACCAGGATCAGGGACAACAGTCTCACATCACCAGGATCAGGGACAACAGTCCCACATCACCAGGATCAGGGACAACAGTCCCACATCACCAGGATCAGGGACAACAGTCCCACATCACCAGGATCAGGGACAACAGTCCCAAATCACCAGGATGAGGGACAACAGTACCACATCACCAGGATCAGGGACAACAGTACCACATCACCAGGATCAGGGACAACAGTCCCACATCACCAGGATCAGGGACAACAGTCTTACATCACCAGGATAAGGGACAGCAGTCCCACATCACCAGGATCAGGGACAACAGTCCCACATCACCAGGATCAGGGACAACAGTCTCACATCACCAGGATCAGGGACAACAGTCCCACATGAACAGGATCAGGGACAGCAGTCCCACATCACCAGGATCAGGGACAACAGTCCCACATCACCGGGATCAGGGACAACAGTCTCATATCACCGGGATCAGGGACAACAGTCCCACATCACCAGGATCAGGGACAACAGTCTCACATCACCAGGATCAGGGACAACAGTCCCACATCACCAGGATCAGGGACAACAGTCCCACATAACCAGGATCAGGGACAACAGTCCCAAATCACCAGGATCAGGGACAACAGTACCACATCACCAGGATCAGGGACAACAGTCCCACATCACCAGGATCAGGGACAACAGTCTTACATCACCAGGATAAGGGACAGCAGTCCCACATCACCAGGATCAGGGACAACAGTCCCACATCACCAGGATCAGGGACAACAGTCTCACATCACCAGGATCAGGGACAACAGTCCCACATGAACAGGATCAGGGACAGCAGTCCCACATCACCAGGATCAGGGACAACAGTCCCACATCACCGGGATCAGGGACAACAGTCTCACATCACCGGGATCAGGGACAACAGTCCGACATCACCAGGATCAGGACAACAGTCCCACATCACCAGGATCAGGACAACGTTCCCACATGAACAGGATCAGGGACAGCAGTCCCACATCACCAGGATCAGGACAACAGACCCACATCACCAGGATCAGGACAACAGTCCCACATCACCAGGATCAGGACAACGTTCCCACATCACCAGGATCAGGACAACAGTCCCACATCACCAAGATGAGGACAACTTTCCCACATCACCAGGATCAGGACAACAGTCCCACATCACCAGGATCAGTGACAACAGTCCCAAATCACCAGGATCAGGGACAACAGTCCCACATCACCAGGATCAGGGACAACAGTCTCACATCACCAGGATCAGGGACAACAGTCCCACATCTCCAGGATCAGGGACAACAGTCCCACATCACCAGGCACAGGGACGTCAGACCGACATCACCAGGATTAGGACAACAGTCCCACATCACCAGGCTCAGGGACAACAGTCCAACATCTCCAGGACCAGGGACAACAGTCCCACATCACCAGGATCATGGACAACTGTCCCACTTCACCAGGATCAGGACAACAGTCCCACATCACCAGGCTCAGGGACAACAGTCTCACATCATCAGGCTCAGGGACGACACTCCCACATCACCAGGATCAGGGACAACTTTCCCACATCACCAGGATCAGGACAACAGTCCCACATCACCAGGATCAGTGACAACAGTCCCACATCACCAGGATCAGGGAGAAGAGTCTCACATCACCAGGATCAGGGACAACTTTCCCACATCACCAGGATCAGGGACAACATTCCCACATCACCAGGATCAGGGACAACAGTTCTACATCACGAGGATCAGGGACAACAGTCCCACATCACCAGGCTCAGGGACAACAGTTCTACATCACGAGGATCAGGGACAACAGTCTCACATCACCAGGATCAGGGACAACAGTCCCTCATCACCAGGATCAGGGACAACAGTCCCACATCAACAGGATCAGGGACAACATTCCCACATCACCAGGATCAGGAACAACAGTTTCACATCACCGGGATCAGGGACAACAGTCCCACATCACCAAGATGAGGACAACAGTCCCACATCACCAGGAACAATGCAACAGTCCCACATCACCAGGATCAGGGACAACAGTCCCACATCACCAGGATCAGCGACAACAGTCCCACATCACCAGGCTCAGTACAACAGTCCCACATCACCAGGCTCATGGACAAGAGTCCCACATCACCAGGCTCATGGACAACAGTCCCACATCACCAGGCTCATGGACAACAGTCCCACGTCACGAGGATCAGGGACAACAGTCCCACATCACCAGGATCAGGGACAACCGTCTCACATCCCCAGGATCAAGGACAACATTCCCACGTCACCAGGGTCTGGGACAACAGTCCCACATCACCAGGATCAGGGACAACAGTCCCACATGTACAGGATCAGTGACAGCAGTCCCACATCACCAGGATCAGCGACAACAGTCCCACATCACCAGGCTCAGGGACAACAGTCCCACATCACCAGGATCAGGGACAACAGTCCCACATCACCAGGATCAGGACAACAGTCTCACATCAACAGGCTCAGGGACGACAGTCCCACATCACCAGGATCAGGGACGATAGTCCACATTACCAGGATCAGGACAACTGTCCCACATCACAAGATTAGGACAACAGTCCCACATCAACAGGCTCAGGGACAACAGTCCCACATCACCAGGATCAGGGACAACAGTCCCACATCACCAGGATCAGGGACAACAGTCTCACATCACCAGGATCAGGGACAACAGTCCCACATCACCAGGATCAGGGACAACAGTCCCACATCACCAGGATCAGGGACAACAGTCCCACATCACCAGCATCAGGGACAACAGTCTCACATCACCAGGATCAGGGACAACAGTCCAACATCACCAGGATCAGGGACAACAGTCCCACATCACCAGGATCAGGGACAACAGTCTCACATCACCAGGATCAGGGACAACAGTCCCACATCACCCGGATCAGGGACAACAGTCCCACATCACCAGGATCAGGGACAACAGTCTCACATCACCATGATCAGGGACAACAGTCCCACATGAACAGGATCAGGGACAGCAGTCCCACATCACCAGGATCAGGGACAATAGTCCAACATCACCGGGATCAGGGACAACAGTCCCACATCACCAGGATCAGGGACAACAGTCCCACATCACCAGGATCAGGGACAACAGTCCCACATCACCAGGATCAGGGACAACAGTCCCACATCACCAGGATCAGGGACAACAGTCTTACATCACCACGATAAGGGACAACAGTCCCACATCACCAGGATCAGGGACAACAGTCCCACATCACCAGGATCAGGGACAACAGTCACACATCAACAGGATCAGGGACAACAGTCCCACATGAACAGGATCAGGGACAGCAGTCCCACATCACCAGGATCAGGTACAACAGTCCCACATCACCGGGATCAGGGACAACAGTCTCACATCACCGGGATCAGGGACAACAGTCCCACATCACCAGGATCAGGACAACAGTCCCACATCACCAAGATGAGGACAACAGTCCCACATCACCAGGCTCAGGACAACAATCCAACATCACCAGGATCAGGACAACAGTCCCACATCACCAGGATCAGGACAACAGTCCCACATCACCAGGATCAGGACAACTTTCCCACATCACCAGGATCAGGACAACAGTCCCACATCACCAGGATCAGGACAACAGTCCCACATCACCGGGATCAGGGACAACAGTCTCACATCACCAGGATCAGGGACAACAGTCCCACATCACCGGGATCAGGTACAACAGTCTCACATCACCAGGATCAGGGACAACAGTCCCACATCACCAGGATCAGGGACAACAGTCCCACATCCACAGGATCAGGGACAACAGTCCCACATCACCAGGATGAGGGACAACAGTCTCACATCACCAGGATCAGGGATAACAGTCCCACATCACTAGGATCAGGGACAACAGTCCCACATCACCAGGATCAGCGACAACAGTCCCACATCACCAGGATCAGGGACAACAGTCCCACATCACCAGGGTCAGGGACAACAGTCCCACATCACCAGGATCAGGGACAACAGTCCCACATCACCAGGATCAGGGACAACAGTCTTACATCACCAGGATAAGGGACAACAGTCCCACATCACCAGGATCAGGGACAACAGTCCCACATCACCAGGATCAGGGACAACAGTCTCACATCACCAGGATCAGGGACAACAGCCCCACATGAACAGGATCAGGGACAGCAGTCCAACATCACCAGGATCAGGGACAGCAGTCCCACATCACCAGGATCAGGGACAACAGTCCCACATCACCAGGATCAGGACAACAGTCCCACATCACCAAGATGAGGCAACAGTCCCACATCACCAGGCTCAGGACAACAATCCAACATCTCCAGGATCAGGACAACAGTCCCACATCACCAGGATCAGGACAACAATCCCACATCACCAGGATCAGGACAACTTTCCCACATCACCAGGATCAGGACAACAGTCCCACATCAACAAGATGAGGACAACAGTCCCACATCACCAGGATCAGGACAACAGTCCCACATCACCAGGATCAGGGACAACAGTCCCACATCACCAGATTCAGGGACAACAGTCTCACATCACCAGGATCAGGGACAACAGTCCCACATCTCCAGGATCAGGGACAACAGTCTCACATCACCAGGACCAGGGACAACAGTCCCACATCACCAGGCACAGGGACGTCAGACCGACATCACCAGGATTAGGAACAACAGTCCAACATCTCCAGGACCAGGTACAACAGTCCCACATCACCAGGATCAAGGACAACAGTCTCACATCACCAGGATCAGGGACAACAGTCCCACATCACCAGGATCAGGGACAACAGTCCCACATCACCAGGATCAGGGACAACAGTCCCACATCACCAGGATCAGGGACAACAGTCTCACATCACCAGGATCAGGGACAACAGTCACACATCACCAGGATCAGGGACAACAGTCCCACATCCAGGATCAGGGACAACAGTCCCACATCACCAGGATCAGGGACAACAGTCTCACGTCACCAGGATCAATGCAACAGTCCCACATCACCAGGATCAGGAACAACAGTCTCACATCACCGGGATCAGGGACAACAGTCCCACATCACCAAGATGAGGACAACAGTCCCACATCACCAGGAACAATGCAACAGTCCCACATCACCAGGATCAGGGACAACTGTCCCACATCACCAGGCTCAGTACAACAGTCCCACATCACCAGGCTCATGGACAACAGTCCCACATCACCAGGATCAGGGACAACAGTCCCACATCACCAGGATCAGGGACAACAGTCTCACATCACCAGGCTCAGTGCAACAGTCCCACATCACCAGGCTCAGGGACAACAGTCCCACATCACCAGGATCAGGGACAACAGTCCCACATCACCAGGATCAGGGACAACCGTCTCACCTCCCCAGGATCAAGGACAACATTCCCACGTCACCAGGGTCAGGTACAACAGTCCCACATCACCAGGATCAGGGACAACAGTCTCACATCACCAGGATCAGGGACAACAGTCCCACATGAACAGGATCAGTGACAGCAGTCCCACATCACCAGGATCAGCGACAACAGTCCCACATCACCAGGCACAGGGACAACAGACCGACATCACCAGGATTAGGACAACAGTCCCACATCACCAGGCTCAGGGACAACAGTCCCACATCTCCAGGATGAGGGAGAACAGTCCCACATCACCAGGATGAGGGACAACAGTCCCACATCACCAGGATCAGGACAACAGTCCCACATCACCAGGCTCAGGGACAACAGTCCCTCATCATCAGGCTCAGGGACGACAGTCCCACATCAGCAGGATCAGGGACGACAGTCCACATCACCAGGATCAGGACAACTGTCCCACATCAGCAAGATTAGGACAACAGTCCCACATCAACAGGCTCAGGACAACAATCCAACATCACCAGGATCAGGATAACAGTCCTACATCACCAGGATCAGGGACAACAGTCTCACATCACCAGGACCAGGGACAACAGTCCCACAACACCAGGATCAGGGACAACAGTCCCACATCACCAGGATCAGGGACAACAGTCCCACATCACCAGGATCAGGACAACAATCCAACATCACCAGGATCAGGATAACATTCCTACATCACCAGGATGAGGGACAACAGTCTCACATCACCAGGATCAGGGACAACAGTCTCACATCACCAGGATCAGGGACAACAGTCCCACATCACCAGGATCAGGATAACAGTCCTACATCACCAGGATCAGGGACCACAGTCCCACATCACCAGGATCAGGGACAACAGTCTCACATCACCAGGATCAGGGACAACAGTCCCACATCACCAGGATCAGGGACAACAGTCCAACATCACCAGGATCAGGGACAACAGTGTCACATCACCAGGATCAGGGACAACAGTCCCACATCAGCAGGATCAGGGACAACAGTCTCACATCACCAGGATAAGGATAACAGTCCTACATCACCAGGATCATGGACCACAGTCCCACATCACCAGGATCAGGGACAACAGTCTCACATCACCAGGATCAGGGACAACAGTCCCACATCACCAGGATCAGGGACAACAGTCCCACATCACCAGGATCAGGGACAACAGTCCCACATCACCAGGATCAGGGACAACTGTCCCACATCACCAGGATCAGGACAACAGTCCCACATCACCAGGATCAGGGACAACAGTCTCACATCATCAGGATCAGGGACAACTGTCCCACATCACCAGGATCAGGGACAACAGTCCAATATCACCAGGCTCAGGACAACAATGCAACATCACCAGGATCAGGATAGCAGTCCCACATCACCAGTCTCAGGGACAACAGTCTCACATCACCAGGATTAGGGACAACAGTCCCACATCACCAGGATCAGTGACAACATTCCCACATCACCAGGATCAGGGACAACAGTCCCACATCACCAGGCACAGGACAACAATGCAACATCACCAGGATCAGGATAGCAGTCCCACATCACCAGTCTCAGGGACAACAGTCTCACATCACCAGGATCAGGGACAACAGTCCCACATCACCAGGATCAGGGACAACAGTCCCACATCACCAGGCACAGGGACGACTGACCGACATCAACAGGATTAGGACAACAGTCCCACATCACCAGGATCAGGGACAACAGTCCCACATCACCAGGCTCAGGACAACAATCCATCACCAGGATCAGGATAACAGTCCCACATCACCAGGATCAGGGACGACAGTCCCACATCACCAGGCTCAGGACAGCAATCCATCACCAGGATCAGGTTAACAGTCCCACATCACCAGGATCAGGGACAACAGTCTCACATCACCAGGATCAGGGGCAACAATCCCACATCACCAGGATCAGGGACAACAGTCTCACATCACCAGGATCAGGGACAACAGTCCCACATCACCAGGCTCAGGGACAACAGTCCCACATCACCAGGCTCAGGGACAACAGTCCCACATCACCAGGATCAGGGACAACAGTCCCACATCACCAGGATCAGGACAACAATCCCACATCACCAGCCATTCACCTCCTTCTCCCCGTAATCTTTCACACATGACTGATCGAGAATCAACCAGCTCCCCTTAAATGCCCCAGTGACCTGGCCTCCACCGTTGCCCTTGAGAACGAGTTCCACAGATTTACCACCCTGCGGATGAAAAAGATCCTGCTCATCTCTGTTCTAAATGGACAATCCTCTATTTTGAGGGTGTGCCCTCTGGTCCTAGACTCCAGCACTATAGGAAACGTCCTCTCCATGTCCACTATATCGGGGCCTTTCAACATTCAACACGTTTCAATAAGATCTGTCTGTTCTTTTCGATTGGAAAATAGTCTGTGCTTTTATTCCTTCCAGTAACGTGCATGAGCATTTGGGTTCAAAGCAAGTCTATTATCAACGTATATATTTGTCACCAGGTACAACCCTGAGATCAGTTTTCTTGTGGGCATACTCAACAAGAATATCGAATAATAACTAGAGCAGAATTATTGAAAGACCACCCAATTAGGGCATTAAACCAAAGAGCAGATACAAGTTGCAGAAATACAAAAAGAAGAAATAATAACAAATAAATAAGTGAGAACGAGATGACGAGCCCTTGAAAGTGGGTGCACAGGTTACGGGAAGAGTTCAGTGACGGGGCAACTGAAGTTATCCCCTCTGATTGAAGAGCCTGATGTTTGGGATGGTGACTGTTCCTGAACCTGGTGACGTGACTCCTCCCTTCACTGGGATTCAGTGAGATCCCCGCACCTCAGGTCTTCCCTCTCGCAGGGACGAGCTACTGTTGCCGCTTCCACGGCTCTGTGTTTTTACGGGGAGGGGTTGCGAGCCCCGCGTCCAACCCTCTTCCTTTCACAGCCGGGTTTGGGACCGTCTGCAGCGGAGTTGAAATTAACTCATGCTCTTAATATTTATTATTTATTCTGTTATTATTACTATTTCCATTTTTCAATCTTTTTTATTGATTTTCAAATAAAGAATATACAAATCGAAAGAGGAGTATAACAAGTAGATAATATAAAAGACATATAAACAGCAATAGTGAACACAGATCTATTTCCATGACTTTCCTCTTGCACATTGGTCGTTTATCACAGTTTGTGCTTCTGTGACGTTTTCTATTCTTTCTAACGTGTTTCTTACTATTTACTGTGAATGCCCTCAAAAACAGTGAACCTCAGGGTCGTCTATGGTGACGCAGACATTATTTACTTTGAACTTTGGACGGAATGGCAGTGCACAGGCTGTGGTGAAGAGTGTATTTGAGTGAAGATTTCCCTCTGGTTCAGGAGCCCGTTGGTTGAGGGGTAATAACTGCTCCTGAAATCTAGTCTTTCTCTCAACTATACACACCAGGACTTGATTGACCTTGAATTTGTTTCCTCAGAAGTGGACAGCCGTGCCTCGGAGTCCCCTCGTCAGTGCAATGACGTGTCGTCGTCATCTAGAGCCTCTGGGCCGCAGGATCAGGTGGGTCAGGGAGGAGGGGGTGGCTTTGACCTGGATGAGGCGTCATATGGGCATTCAACTTGCAGGTCAAATAGGAGCGAGGCCGGGGGGTGTGGTCAGTTGTCGGGCTAGCAGACCAGTGAAAACATTGGGAGAGGGGGGGCTGGAGGTCCCGTCATCGGTGAGACCGGAGGCTGAGGCCCAGTTTTCAGGGTTCCATTATCGGTGAGTCCAGTGTTCATTGTCTAGAGTTCAGGTCCTCGTTCATTGTTGTCTGCAATTCCTACATTGATACTGAAGGCTGAGGCCCAAAGAGCAGTAGGAGGCCTGGGTCGAGGCCCAAAGGTCAGACAGCAGTCCAGGTCGAGGCCTGAAGCCTGGTTAGAGGCCTGGGTCAAGGCCTGAGGACCAGTTGAGGCCCAAAACCAGAAGGAGTCCTGGGTCGAGGCCTGAAGGCCACTAGGTGGCCCAGTGGCCAGAGAGCCGTCCGGGTCAAGGCCCGATTGAGGCACAAAAATGGGATGCCCACAACTCACTACCCCTAACCCAGATGACTTTGGAATGTGGGAAGAAACCCACATGGTTGTGGGGAGAACATACAGTGTGAAGTGGGCAGGGAGATAGGAACCATGGTTGGGAAAAGGGGAAGGGAGTGGGAAGCACCAGAGTGACATTCTGTAATGATCAATGAACCAATTGTTTGGAATTAAATGACCTTGCCTGGTGTCTCAGGGCTGGGTGTGTCTGCACCCGCACCACCCCCCCCCCACCCTTGGAGATCCTTCTGTGCCACCTGCCCCACACCCCTCCACCCTCGCCATTCCCAACACCCTTTGCTGCCAGTGACCCTGTGACCTCCATCTCAGAGGCCAATCAGAGGCTGTCTTTATAGAGGGTGAACCCACGCAAGGCCGAAGATCCACATGGAATACCTGGTAAGGCTCTGAGAACCTGTGCCAACCAACTGGCAGGAGTATTCGAGGACATTTTCAACCTCTCACTGCTACGGGCGTAAGTTCCCACGCTTCAAAAAGGCATCAATTATGCCAGTGCTTAAGATGAAAAATGTGAGCTGCCTTAATGACTATCACCCAGTAGCGCCCATGTCTACAGTGATGAAATGCTTTGAGACGTTGGTCATGAATAGACTGAGCTCCTGCCTCAGCAAAGACCTGGTCCCATTGCAATTTGCCTATCGGCACAATAGGTCAACGGCAGACACAATCTCCATGGGTCTTCACAGGGCCGAAGACCACCTGGACAATACAAACCCCTCTGTCAGGATGCTGTTCATCGACTATAGCTCAGCATTTAACACCGTCATTCCCACGATCCTGACTGAGAAGTTACAGAACCTGGGCCTCTGTACCTCCCTCTACAATTGGATCCTCGGCTTCCTAACCGGAAAACCACAATCTGTGTGGATTGTGATAAAACCTCCTCCTCGCTGATGATCAACACTGGTGCACCTCTCTCTGTAGTCATGACTGTGCGGCTAGGCAAAGCTCAAACACCAGATATAACGTTGCTGGTG
The DNA here is from genome assembly GCF_030144855.1 of Hypanus sabinus. NCBI lineage: Eukaryota > Metazoa > Chordata > Chondrichthyes > Myliobatiformes > Dasyatidae > Hypanus > Hypanus sabinus. The sequence continues at coordinate 69,818 of NW_026779127.1, read as the reverse complement.
TTACAACCATCGTTGGTAGAATCTCAGGTGGTGACGAGAGGGCGTACAGGAGTGAGATATGCCAATTAGTGGAGTGGTGTCACAGCAACAACCTGGCACTCAACATCAGTAAGATGAAAGAGCTGATTGCGGACTTCAGGAAGGGCAAGATGACGGAACACGTACCAATCCTCACAGAGGGATCAGAGGTGGAGAGAGTGAGCAGTTTCAAGTTCCTGGGTGTCAAGATCTCTGAGGATCTAACCTGGTCCCAACATTTCGATGCAGTTATAAAGAAGACAGCGATTATACATCATCGGGAGTTTGAAGAGATTTGGTATGTCAACAAAAACACTCAGAAACTTCTATAGATGTACCGTGGAGAGGGGTGGGCTACAGAACAGGACTGAAAGAAGCTGCAGAGGGTCATAAATTTAGTCAGCTCCATCTTGGGTACCAGCCTACAAAGTACCCAGGACATCTTCTAGGATCGGTGTCTCACTAAGGCAGCGTCCATTATTAAGGACCTCCAGGACCCAGGGCATGCCCTTTTCTCACTGTTACCGTCAGGTAGGAGGTACAGAAGCCTGAAGGCACACACTCAGCGATTCAGGAACAGCTTCTTCCCCTCTGCCACTGATTCCAAAATGGACATTGAACCCATGAACACTACCTCACTTTTTTAATATATTATTTCTGTTTTTGCACAATTTAAAATCTATCCTATATACACATATTGTAACCATATAACAATCACAGTACGGAAACAGGCCATCTCGGCCCTCCTAGTCCGTGCCGAACTCTTAATCTCACCTAGTCCCACCTACCTGCACTCAGCCCATAACCCTCCACTCCTTTCCTGTCCATATACCTATCCAATTTTACCTTCAATGACACAACTGAACTGGCCTCTACTACTTTTACAGGAAGCTCATTCCACACAGCTATCACTCTCTGAGTAAAGAAATACCCCCTCGTGTTTCCCTTAAACTTCTGCCCCCTAACTCTCAAATTATGTCCTCTCGTTTGAATCTCCCCTACTCTCAGTGGAAACAGCCTATTTACATCAACTCTATCTATTCCTCTCAAAATTTTAAATACCTCGATCAAATCCCCCCCCCAACCTTCTACGCTCCAATGAATAGAGACCTAACTTGTTCAACCTTTCTCTGTAACTTAAGTGCTGAAACCCAGGTAACATCCTAGTAAATCGTCTCTGCACTCTCTCTAATTTATTGATATCTTTCCTATAATTCGGTGACCAGAACTGTACACAATATTCTAAATTTGGCCTTACCAATGCCTTGTACAATTTTAATTGTAATTGATTGATTTATTTATTCTTCTTCTATATTATGTATAACATTCAGCTGCTGTTGCTAAGTTAACATGCTGGTGATAACAGACCTGATTCTGATTTACAAACTGCCTCTCCATTCCACGTTGACAAATACTGTACTGTGCAAAAGTCCTGTTCACCCAAACAGGAGAAAATCTGCAGATGCTGGAAATCCAAGCTACACACACAAAACGTTCCTGTTCACCCTCGCTATGTACACGTGCCTAAAGCTTTTACACATTACTTTACAAACCCCTTACAGGCAGCGGCAGGAATTGAACCCAGATTGCTGGCGCTGTGAAGGCGTTACGCTAACCGCGAAGCTGCTGCAGATTCATTCATTGAAGCTGTTCAGGGGTTTGTAGGTAATGGTAGGGCAGGATTGTGACGTGACGTTTCCCATGTTCCATCCCACAGGATGACCGCTACAACATGTCTGGAGTAAGGAAGGCCTTCATCCTCTGCGTCACAGAGGAGAGACCAGGGGCCACAACAGATCTGATTAATCTTCAGAAATCTTTGCAAAGTTTGGGTTTCGAGGTGTCTGAGTGTATCAACCCGACTGGCAAGGTGAGGTAACTTCACAGTGATCGTTCACTCCACAGGGTCAGTATTTCCCACTCACTCCCAGAGAAACTGGGGGCATTAATCCGACTGGTCAGGTGAGGTATCTTCACAGTGATCGTTCACTCCACAGGGTCAATATTTCCCACTCACTCCCAGAGAAACTGGGGGCATTAATCCGACTGGTCAGGTGAGGTATCTTCATAGTGATCGTTCACTCCACAGGGTCAGTATTTCCCACTCACTCCCAGAGAAACTGGGGGCATTAATCCGACTGGTCAGGTGAGGTATCTTCACAGTGATCGTTCACTCCACAGGGTCAATATTTCCCACTCACTCCCAGAGAAACTGGGGGCATTAATCCGACTGGTCAGGTGAGGTATCTTCATAGTGATCGTTCACTCCACAGGGTCAGTATTTCCCACTCACTCCCAGAGAAACTGGGGGCATTAATCCGACTGGTCAGGTGAGGTATCTTCATAGTGATCGTTCACTCCACAGGGTCAGTATTTCCCACTCACTCCCAGAGAAACTGGGGGCATTAATCCGACTGGTCAGGTGAGGTATCTTCACAGTGATCGTTCACTCCACAGGGTCAATATTTCCCACTCACTCCCAGAGAAACTGGGGGCATTAATCCGACTGGTCAGGTGAGGTATCTTCATAGTGATCGTTCACTCCACAGGGTCAGTATTTCCCACTCACTCCCAGAGAAACTGGGGGCATATCACCTGTTCCCCCTCCCCGTGTTGGCAAAGGAACTGTCTGATACACATTCATTATCACATACATACTTTGATAAGGGTAGATAGAGAAACTTTCTCATGCAACATACACTTCCTTGTTCATACATTATTCTCAGAGCAGGACTTGTCAAGCTGCCCATAAGTCAGTCAGGTTTTAGCCCTTTTAATTCAGTACATAATTCCTCAGGTCACACACGTGTTGGGAAAGGGGTTCTCAGCTTTGAGAAGGGTCGAAGCCGGAACAGCTTTGTTGTTGTCACGCATACAATGAGGAGGAGATGCCACCTCTTTGTACACTGTGGCCTTGTGAAGAGGGTCTGCCGAAGGTTGCAGGGAGCCGCAAGTCACTATGAGGAGGGGGGAAGATGGACTGGCCGTGATAAAATGGCGGAGCAGACTCTATGAGCCAAGCGGCATAATTCTGCTCCTTCGTCTTAAAGTCTTCTGATCAAGCCCCAGCATCTGCTTGGCCGAGGATTACTCCGATCTCCCGGGAGGGGTGGGACACACAGTTCCCAAAACGTGCTGCCCCAGTTCCATTTGCCCGTGTCACAGGATACCACCCACCACATGACAATTTACCAATTCACTAACTTCTTATCCTTTTCTGTTTTTACGACTGCAATTTACTGAAAAGATCTGTATGGGTGGGAAGCAACTGTTGTGGTGTAGTTAATATTTCAGTAATCCTGTGTGTATACTGGCTGATTAAACATTCCTGTTCATTTAAACAAGGGCATTCAAACCTTGGCTCTTCACGCAGGAAATCTTCTCCTCCCTGGAGAAGTACCGAGACAGCATTAAGGATGAAGTCTGCTGCTCCTTCGTGTTCATTCTGGCGCACGGGTCCGAGGGCAAGGTTAGGGGTTCTGACGGTGAAGAGGCTGACCTTGAGGAGATCTTCGACATGTTCAACAACGAGGAGTGTCTTCATCTGCAGCAGAAACCCAAGGTGTTCGTCATCCAAGCCTGCCGAGGAGGTGAGACCAGAGAGACAGAGAGAGGCACACACAGACAGGCAGAGAAAGAGAGGAAAGCAAAGAGACAGAGAGACAGAGAGACAGGGAGAGAGTGACAGAGACAGAGAGACAGGGAGAGAGACTGACTGAGGGATAGACAGACAGCCAGAGAAAGATGAGACAGGGAGAGACTATGAGCCATGGACAGAAAGAGACAGGCAGACAGACAGACACTCGGTGAGAGAGAGAAGGAGACTGAGAGGAGAACGGGCAAACCAGAGGAGGGGAAAAGGGGAAAGAGAGGGAGTGATAAGAGAGTGATGGGGGAAGGTGAGATGGGAGCGAGGGATGAGAGGAAATGGGAATGAGAAGGGATGGGAGGGGTTAAAAAGGAAAATCAATGGAACAAGCAACTTTGGGAATTTAAGCAAATCCATTGCACGTCTCACCACCCCCACCCGCAAGGTGGGGTGAGAGGGTAGAGACAGAGAGAAGTGACGGGAAGGGCAGAGGGACAGAGAGAAAGACATGGAGTAAGAGATCCCTGTTGCCAACGCAGGGGCTCAGAACCACTTCCAAATGCAGCTCTCCCCAGTCACCCAGATACGTACTGACGGGTGGAAGACATTCCTGTACCACTCCGACAGGACCAACACCCCCCACACAACAGGAAGATGTGTCCTTCCTCAGTACTGGCACAGGGTCAATCAGGGTCGGGTGAGAGGAGTGGGGTAGGCTGAGGAGGTGTTGGGGTGGAGGGGTAGGGTCAGTGGGATGGACTAAGGGGATGAGGTGGGGTTGTTGGGGTGGGGATGCGGTGAGGGTGTTGGAGGGGGATAGGGTGAGAGGATGGAGTGAGGATGTTGGAGGGGGATAGGGTGAGATGGAGTGAGGGTGTTGGAGGGGGGATAGGGTGAGGGGATGCGGTGAGGGTGTTGGAAGGGGGATAGGGTGAGGGGATGCGGTGAGGGTGTTGGAAGGGGGATAGGGTGAGAGGATGGGGTAGGGGTGTTGGAGGGGGGATAGGGTGAGGCTGCTGAAGGGGGTAAAGTCAGAGGTTGGAGTGGCTTCCGTGAGTTCCACAGGACCAGGAATGCTGCTATTTGGATCAGGATTTGTCGCTTCCTGCATTCAATATACTCCGGGCTCATCCTGTCTCTCGATTTCAACTCCTGCTCTCTCCACTCACCCCTTGGCACCTCTCGTGGCTGGAATTTTCTCCGGCGACACGGTTACCGTGACTCCACTGCAGTGCGGTGACCCGGGTTTGATCACCGTCACTGTCAGTGAGGAGTTTCTGCGTTCTCACCGTAACCGCGTGGGAGCAGATTCCACGCGTTTACCATTCGGAAAGGGAAGGAATTTTTCATCACATTTCAAATTGGTTCCACCAGTGACCTGAGACCCATCCCCAACCCCACCTAGAGACAAAAGAACCAGACCCCTCCCAGGGTTTACACACAACGTGTCCTTTGCAAGTCTGCGATGGGACAGTGTGGAGAGAGATCCCTCTGTACCCGACCTCGGGAGTGAGTGATAGGACAGTGTAGAGGGAGATTCACTCTGTGCCTGACCCCAGGAGTGTGTGATGGGACGGTGTGGGGGGATTTTCGCTCTGTGTCTGACCCCAGGAGTGTGTGATGGGACGGTGCAGAGGGAGTTTCACTCTGTGTCTGACCCCGGGAGTGTGTGATGGGACGGTGTGGAGGGAGATTCACTCTGTGTCTGACCCCAGGAGTGTGTGGTGGGACGGTGTGGAGGGAGCTTCACTCTGGGTCTGACCCCGGGAGTGTGTGATGGGGAGGCGTGGAGGGAGATTCACTGTGTCTGACCCCGGGAGTGTGTGATGGGACGGTGTGGAGGGAGCTTCACTCTGTGTCTGACCCTGGGAGTGAGTGATGGGGCTGTGTGGAGGGAGCTTCACTCTGTGTCTGACCCCAGGAATGTCTGTTGGGATGGTGTGGAGGGAGCTTCACTCTGTGTCTGACCCTGGGAGTGTGGGACGGGATGGTGTGGAGGGAGTTTTTCTCTGTCCGAGTCTGGGGTTGTTTGTTGGGATGGTGTGTGGGGAATTTTACTTTCTGTCTGACTCTGGGATTGTGTGATGAGACATGATGGAAAGTTTTGAGCTATTTTTCTAGTTAAGCGAGACCTTGAATGTGACCTGGCCGGCTTCCGCGCTTTGTCTGAGAAACTCCCGATGGTTTCGGACACCTTTGTCGTGTATCCCTCACGACCAGGTTAGTTGTGTCCTTGCTCCATCATCAATCCCAATCCACCCTGAGTCTGCTCTTCCCTGTCCTGATCACCAACAACATTCCAATCTGGAATATCTAACCTTCTCTCTTGTGTTGGACCACAATTCCATAATCCCCAATTGCTCGGTCTTTCCCTGCTCACCGTTCCTGATATCTGACCCATATCCAGATCTCCCACGTCCCAGACTCAAGCCATTGCAATTTTTCCTAATCCCCACCTCAAAGCGTCTACAATTTCAGTCTTCACAGTCTCCATTCCGATCTTACAATCCCCATCCCAAAGCATCCACTATTCCCGATTTACCTATTTTCCCAATCTCCATCCAAAAGTATCAATGATCCTAGGCTTCCAAGTCCCTGTCTCAAAGCATACTCAATTGCACTCTTCGAAATCCCCATCACAATCTACCTCATCACCATCCCAACGCATCCACCATCGCAATCTTTGCAATAAACTTCCCAAACAATGCATAATCCCTGTCTCCGTAATCCCCACCACAAAGCATCCACAATTCCAACTTCCCATACCAACCTAAAACACCCAGGATTCCACGCTTCCCTGTCCTCGTTCCAAAGCATTTGCAATCCCAGTTTTCCCAATCCCCATCGACAATTTCAGATCTCCCTGACCCAAATCCCAACTGGGGAGATGCCCCATCTTCTGCTCCTAAAATCCTGGATTTCTTCCAGGTTCGATTTGGTGACATGCACAGCAAGATCCCACAGACTGCGGTTGTTGGCCCCCTCTGGGTGCCTTGGTCGTCCTGGGTCCCCCTCTATCCTACATCCCAGGCAGGGAGTCTCGCTCAGCGCTGAGGCCATACTGGAGCAATAGATTACTTGATATTGTGGGGAGGGGTGTTTTGAGGGTGCTGGCAGGCAGTACAGTTGTCTTTCCAATGAATGGTCGAGGGGGTGTTGAGGGCCGAGTGGCCTCCTAGTGGTCATCTTCAATGAGAGCTCACCTGTCCATCTTTGCTCGTTTCGCCGCTGGTGTTTCGAGCAGGGATGAACGTCCTTCATCTCTGGCAGTATTCAGGACTTCCTTCATCAGGTCAGATTCCTCTCGGTTTCCACGACTGCCAGTCACCCAAGTCCCGGATGGAAACTCAGGAAGACCATCGCTCTCAGATGTAGAAGGATTCTTCTTTGCTGTTTCTGTAATAATTTTGCTTACCAGTCTGGTAACTGAGCTGGAGGAGCAGCGAGCCATTCTGAGCCTCACCTTCAACCTTTGACCTGCTTGGCATGGGTGACCCTGCCAAGAGGCAAAGCACAAAACCCCGAGACCCGCCAACAGAGCTCTCTCCGGGTCATCGAGGCATGCAAGTCTCCAAACCCTACGACGAGGTTGTGATCCTCTTCGAGGGCAGCAGAGCGAGGGAACACAATAACGACGCGGAATAAAGTGTTACAATTACAGAGAAAGTGCAGTGCAGGCAGTTTCTCTTACCATTCCTGATATCCACAATCAGTTCTTTAGTCTTACTAACATTGAGTTTCAGGTTGTTGCTGCAACACCGCTCAACCAGCTGGTGTATCTCACTCCGTACACCCCCTCGACTCCATCTGAAATTCTTCCAACGATGGTTGTATCATCAGAGAGTTTATAGATGGCATTTGAGCTGTGCCTGAGAGTGTAGAGCAGTGGGCTAAGCACTCATCCCGGAGGTGCGGTGTTACCATCAGTGAGGTGGAGATGTTATTTCCCATCCACATGGATTGTGGTTTTCTGGTTGGGAAGTTGAGGATCCAGTTGCAGAGGGTGGGACAGAGGCCCCAGTTCTGTAGCATTTTAGGACTGTAGAAATGACGGTGTTAAACGCTGAACTATAGTCAATGAACAACATCCTGACGTAAGCGTTTGTATCCTCCAGGTGATTTTAGGCCATGTGTTGAGCCATTGAGATGGAATCCATCGTAGACCTATTGTGACGATAGGCAAATTGCAGTGGTTCCAGGTCCTTCCTGATAAAGCTGTTAATTCTAGCCGTGACCACCCTCTCAAAGCATTTTATCACTGCAGATGTAAGTGGTACCTGACGATAGTCATTAAGGCAGATCAGCCCTGGGCAATGGTATAATTGTTGCCTTTTTGAGGCAGGTGGGAACTTCCAACTGCAACAATGAAAGTTTGAAAATGTCTTTAAACACACCCGCCAGTTGTTTGACACAGGTTTACAGAATCTGACCAGAAACTCCACCGGGCCCTGTTACCATGCGAGGGGTTACCTCCTGAAAGACAGCCTGACCTCAGCTTCTGAGATCACAGGATCGACTGGTGTCGAAGGGATCTTCACTGCTGTAGTTTTATTCTCCCTTTCAAATCGAGCAAAAAAGGCATTGAGCTTGACTGGGAGTGAAGCTACCTTGCCATTTGTGCTGTTGGGTTTCACTTTTTATGAAGTAATGGCCTGCAAACTCTGCCAGAGTTGACATGCATCCAATTTCATTTCCAATCTTATTCAGAATTGTTCCTTAGCTCTTGGAATAACGCTCTGGAAATCGTACCTGTTTATTCTTGTGCAGACCTCGGTCACCAAACTTAAGTGCCACAGATCCAGCCCTCAGCAGACCACGAACCTCCCGGTTCACCCACGGCTTTTCACTTGGGTGTGGATGGTATGTTCTCGTAGGCACACACTCACCCACACAGGTTTTGATGAAGTCAGTGACAGCTCAATCAGACCTGGAGATGAATCCCTGAGTACAGTCCAGTCCATCGATTCAAAGCAATCCTGTAAGCGGTCTTGTCCCTCCCTTGTCCATACCCTCTTGTTCCTCACTGCCGGTGCTGATAATAAATGAATTGAGAGGCTTCCTGGTCCCACCTTCTCCTCCATCCTAATTGCTCTCTGATTCCTCTGCAGGTTACGTGGCCTATCGGAACACAGACCAGGGATCATACATGATCACATTCATGACAGAGGTCTTCAAAAGCCACGGGAACCAGGAGCATCTGTATGACCTGTTCGTCAGAGTCAGACAGAGTTAAGGCGATTGGGGTGTGAGGGAAGAAGGAGGTTGATTAACATCCCTCAGCCCCCTCTCGAGTGGTACTCAGAGGGGAGAAGGTCCTCATTTCCCTTGTTTGCCAGTTGGAATATGTCGGAGGATCTCAGCAGATCAGGCAATGACTATGGACTGGAATAAACAGTCAACATTTCAGGTTGAGACCCTTCATCGGGACTGGAAAGGAAGGGGGCAGAAGCCGAACAAGAAGGTGGGGAGGGGGAAAGGGGGAGGAGCAAAGGTTGGCAGGAGACAGGCGAGGCAGGAAGCAAGAATCTGGGAGGTGATTGGTGGAAGAGGGAAAGGGCTGAAGAAGGAGGAATCTGATAGGAGAGGGTAATGGATCATGGGAGAAAGGGAAGGAGGAGGGGCACCAGTGGGAGGTGATGGCAAGTGAGGAGAGGAGAAGGGGTAATAGGCGAGCCAGAATGGGGAATAAAGAGAGAAGGGGAGGGGAGAAATTACCGGAGGTTAGAGAAATCAATGTTCATACCACCAGGTTGTGGACCATCCCGATGGAATAGGAGGTGTTTCTCCTCCAACCTGAGTGTGGCCTCGTCACGGCAGGAAAGGAGGCCATGGAGTAACATGTCGGAAAGGGAATGTGGGAGGAATTTAAACGAGTGGCCACCTGCCTCTGTGGGAGATGGAGCGAAGGTGCTGAAAGAAGCCCCCCCCACCCCCACCCCCCGATCTACATTGGGTCTGACCGATGGAGATTTCCAGCATCAGTAGAATCTCTGGTGTTTGTGTCGGGTTTACCTGTTGGGCCTTGAATTCCTGCTGGCCTGTTCTCCGGCTGAACCAACACAATCGGGTCTTTCAGGTGAACCGACGGATGGTGACTGAACAATACAAAGCATACAAGACCACTCTGGTGATGGAATCGACCCTGACCAAATCCGTCTACCTCAAACCCACCTGATGCTGAAGATTGACACTGAGTTGACTCCACTCTGTGTCAGAACAGCTCTGGATTGTAATCACATGCAGCTTCACTCAGTCACACAGATTCAATGTCAGTTCCAATTGATTTTCTCTCCCTCCCTCCTTGCCCCCACTCTCACAAACTCACACAATCTCTCTCACACAAACACACTCTGTCTGACACAGTTATAGAGCACCACAGCACTGAAACAGGTCCTTCAGCCCATCTAGTCCATGCCAGTTTGTTCTGCCTAGTCCCATCTATGATAACATTGAAATGACGCTGAAAACTGTTATTTTAAGATGCTCCTCTGCCCCCTCCCAACACTCATGATGGGATTTTGGGTCTTCGGCACAGAGACTGCTATTCAATCGTACACATGTACACAGCGTTCCTCTGGGACCAAGGAACAAAATGCAGTCCCTCGACACATCCAGCACATAAAATAGTTTTAACATTATACCCCGTTAAACCTCGACCGTTCCACTGAACACACTTCCTCAGGCTCACTTCCGCTCACTCCTGTTTCGCTCTGAGAGCTCGGGCCCCTGTCGATTTGGGTGGACGTCCTGCATCGAGTAATAATGAAGACTGGCAATAAATCGGAATATTTTAATCTGATGCAGAACTTTCTGACCATTTATTCACTTCTGGGGTCTTGACGTCTCAAAAGTTTCCCCACTCAGCTGCCTCCTCACCCTGGAACCACTGTGGGGAAGGGGCTCCCATTGTGCTATTGTAGAGGGAGTTTGAGCAGCCAGACCCATCGCTGATTATATATTCCCAGAAAGGATGGTGGACCACTATTTGCTGGAATTTTACGGAATGGGGGAGGTGCTGGGAGGGTCTCATTGAAACCTGCACTGAACAATAGTATTTTTTGAAAGTGTTGCTTCCTCTGACATTTTCTATGATTATACTGAACCGCTTGCAGGTGAACTCAAATATAATTTCAGACCACTTGTATCACATAGGAATTTGGAGAAACAGGGAATTAACTTTATTGAATGATGACATCTGTTAGTCTCACGAGACCATGGATCGGTGCCTTGAAAGTCTTTCTCTCTCCAGGGTGCAGGTCTGGGCAGGGTTGTATGCAAGACCAGCAGTTGCCCAAGCAGCAAGTCTCCCCTCTCCATGCCACCGATGACGTCCAAGGGAAAGGCAAGGGCCGATACAGCTTAGGGACTCCAGCTCCAGATTTGTCCTCAGGGTTTACTCCCGAAGCCTTTCCCATAAGTGGGTATGGCTGCAAGGCAGTGGAGGTTTGAAGTCAGAGATTTCCCTCATTTAACTGTCATTCATACTTTGGGGCACTCCTGTTTTTGTTGATGTTTGTGAAGAAAAAGAATTTCAGGATGTATTTTGTAAACATCTCTCTGACATTAAGTGTACCGATTGATATTCAAACTCGCTCCCTCACTTTAGGACTCGATCACACTCCAGCACTCCCTCACTCAATTCTTCCATTCTGAGGCTGTGTCCTCTGGTCCTAGACTCCTTCACTGTAAGTGACATCCTCTCCACCAACCTTAACACTTACAATCTTTGATAAAACGAGACAGGAAAGATCCTGCTTCCTGAATATTTACGGGTGAATCATGGATTTTGGGCTGCTGATCATGAAAATCACCATTAAAATGTTCCGATCACACACCATTTTAAGAAATCACCTATATATTGTTATTTCGATTCATAATTCAAATCAGCACAACTGATGCCAAGAGGCATTTGTTGTTGGTCCACAAATCAAACAGGTCGTCAGTCTCAGGCCATTCGAAGAACTTCCAGTGGGACCGGAGAAAATCCAACATTCAAGGCTGTTGTTGGAAGTTTCCTTGGCAACCACAGAACACAAACTACCTTCAACTGGCCGACAACGTGCTTCAAGAGTACAAAACCGTGGAGTGCAACGTCACTAAAGATACATTTCCTGCTTTCCCATTTAGACTTCTTCCCGGCCGATCTTGTCACTGTCAGTGACGAGCACGGTGAAAGGTTTCACCAGGACATTGTGGTATCAGGGCAACGGGAATCCATCAATGCTGGCTGATTGTTGTTGGAAACTTCAGCGAGAAGCCTCAGACACGGAACACAAACGAAAATCATCAACAAAACATTTTTAGCTTATTTAGTTGATCAGTGCCGTTATACAATTAAACATGAAAGTGGTTCTGAGGTTGTCAAGCCGAGGAGTGGTAGTGGGGACAAGCTCCCTTGGCAGCTTGGTAACATTGCAGGAGTTTCCAGAGCAAGGATGAAGGCAACCCCAAAGCCCCCCCAGCTCCCCCTCCCATGCATAAACAGCAGGCTCACTCTCTCTCTCTCTCCCTGATAAGGGAAAAAAAGGTGTCCCCGTTTTACAGCGACAGGGGAGATGTAACAAACAATTCACTGATTCATGGTGTTAAAATTGAGCTGCAAACATCCTCTGAGGTCGGGAGAGTGGAACTGCCCCAGTAAAAGGGCTTTTCCTCTTTAAAAACTCTCTGGCACAGGCTTCCTGTCATTGTCCGACACGGTGGACATTCCAGCAAATGGTTCATTTCGCAGCTTGCCACAGCAGACAGCCGGCCGCTCTCGTGATGTTTGGTTGATGCTGAGTGTCAGCTCAATCAGGTGAGAGTGGGCAGTCGCGCAGAACGTGTTCAATGCCACTCTCACAGGATCCGCTGGTCTCCCGTCCTACAAACTCCCGCCTCGCTCTGTTGGGAGTGCACCACTCCCCTCTGGCAACATTTCCGTGCAGTTCTGGCTTCTGTTTGTTTCCAGAGGTCAATTCTCTATGTTTGGGGGGGATGTTCCGTGCGGTAGTTCCTCCACTGTAGCAAAGCTTTTCCTCGATTTTAGGCCGTTGCAAACTGGCACATGATGATGTAGTGGGGGCCGTGGATTCGAGATCTGTTTACCTTTTGCAATTTTTGTTGTAGTGTGTCTTTGGATCTCTGGGGGGGCAATGCCTGCAAGTCTGTACATGATGTTGGTGGGTGTGGGGCACAGTGTGCCCGTGATTATTCGGCAGGCTTCGTTAAGCAACGGGTCTATGTTCTTCACGTGGGCTGATCTGCCCCACACAGGTGCACAGTATTCTGCAGGTATGTAGCAGAGTGCTAGGGCAGTTGATCTACGTGTGTGGGCATTAGCTCCCTATTTCGTGCCTGCAAATTTTTTTCAAGAGAGATTTGCGAGAGACAACTTTCCCTCGGAATTTTTGGATGTGGGTGGCAAGAGATAGCGTCCTATCCAGTGTCACGCCCAGGTAAATTGGAGTCGGATGGTGTTTGAGCTCCTTCCCACACCAGATCTTGAGTTTCCCAGCTGCTTCTCGATTCCTCAGGTGGAAGGGACACACTTGAGCTTTTGATGGATTTGGGTTCAGAGACCATTTTTCATAATACTGCTTCATTGCTCGAGGACTGCTGTAAGTCATACTTCAACTTCTTGGACGGAGTTAGCCTCTGTTGCTGTGCATAGGTCGTCTGCACAGATAAACCTGCATGTGTTAGGAAAGGTTGGTTGGTCGTTTGTGTCAACATTAAATAGTAGAGGTACCAGGACTGATCCCTGTGGTAGTCTGTACTTTTGTGGACGCCACCTACTCTTTAATTCCATTCATCTCTACATAAAATCTGCAATTTTCTATGAGGCTTCTTATTACTTTGTGGTTTTGTACTTTAACATTTGAGATAATTTGAGTAGAAGGCCTCTGTGATTCACAGTGTCGTATGCTGCTGTTAAATCAACGAATACTGCCCCTGTAATTTGTCGCATTTCAAAGCCATCCTCAATATCCTGGGTTAAGTTCAGGACTTGACCGCAGCGAGAGCGGCCTGGCCTGAACCCGGCTTGATCTGGTGTTAGAAGACCCTCGACTAAGGGGGATATTCTTTTCAGTATAAGTCTCTCGTAGAGTTTATAGAGGGTGCAGAGCAAGGAAATCGGTCTGAAGTTTTTAGGGATGTTGGGGTCTTTATTGGGTTTCAGGAGAGCAACAACTTTGGCTCTTTTCCACTTTCTAGCTGCTTTTAATGATTTCAGGGAGCAGTTAAAAAGGGACAGAAGCCAGTGGAATGCTTTGGGTCCAAGATGTTTGAGAGAGCTGACCATCTCCTGATCAAACACCAGGAAACCTGCAGATGCTGGAAATTCAAGCAACACGCACAAAATGCTGGTGGAACACAGTGTTATGTGTGAAGCCAAGCAGAGCTGCAGAACAGATGCGGCTAATAAGAGAGAGAGAGACACATAATTCAGTACTGCACTGATACTGCCACCGACATTTCGCTTTGAACCTGAACTGCTCGTTTACACTCCTGCTGAGACAACAGGGAGTGGTGAAGGTTGATGGACAGGTGATACCCAATCGGGGGGAATAAAATAGCGGGTTTGCTAAGACACAGCAGACACGCCGCGAGACCCTGAAGAGAGCATCGTGCCACCACAAGTTGGTGGGAGTTTAAAGGACCGATTCGCGGGAATCGGCCAGAGGCTCACAGGGTGTACAGGAACGACCGGTGGGGACCAGGGGACCCTTGGCTGGATGATGGGTTCACCACGGAAATACAGTCACATCCGGAACGGAGAGGTCACAGTCGGTGACCACAACCGGACAGCGGTCACATCCGGAACGGAGGGGTCACAATCGGTGACCACAACCAGACAGCAGTCACATCCAGAACGGAGGGATCACAGGCGGTGACCACAACCGGACAGCGGTCACATCTGGAACGGAGGGATCACAGGCGGTGACCACAACCGGACAGCGGTCACATCCGGAACGGAGGGGTCACAATCGGTGACCACAACCAGACAGCAGTCACATCCAGAACGGAGGGATCACAGGCGGTGACCACAACCGGACAACGGTCACATCCAGAACGGAGGGGACACAGGCACTGACCACAACCGGACACCGGTCGCTTCCGCAACGGAGGGGTCACAGTCACAGACCACACCCGGACAACAGTCCCATCAGGAAAAGCGGGGTCACAGTCGGTGACCACAACCGGACAACGGTCACATCCGGAACGGAGGCGTCACAGGCGGTGACCACAACCGGACAACGGTCACATCCAGAACGGAGGGGTCACAGGCACTGACCACAACCGGACACCGGTCACATCCAGAACGGAGGGGTCACTGTCACTGACCACAACCGGACACCGGTCACACCCAGAACGGAGGGGTCACAGTCACTGACCACAACCGGACAACGGTCACATCCGGAACGGAGGGGTCACAGTCACTGACCACAACAGGACAACAGTCGCATCCAGAACAGAGGGGTCACAGTCGGTGACCACAACCGGACAACAGTTGATTCCGCAATGGAGGGGTCACAGTCACTGACCACACCCGGACAACGGTCGCATCAGGAAAAGAGGGGTCACAGTCGATGATCACAACCGGACAACGGTCACATCTGGAACGGTCACAGTCGGTGACCACAAATGGACAGCGGTTACATCCGGAACGGAGGGGTCACAGGCGGTGACCACAACCGGACAACGGTCGCATCCGGAACGGAGGGATGACAGTCGGTGACCACAACCGGACAACGGTCGCTTCCGCAACGGAGGGGTCACAGTCACTGACTACAACCGGACACCGGTCGCTTCCGCAATGGAGGGGTCACAGTCACAGACCACACCCGGACAACAGTCCCATCAGGAAAAGCGGGGTCACAGTCGGTGACCACAACTGGACAACGGTCACATCCGGAACGGAGGGGTCACAGGCAGTGACCACAACCGGACAGCGGTCACATCCGGTACGGAGGGATCACAGTCGGTGACTACAACCAGACAACTGATGCATCGGGAACGAAAGGGTCACAGCCGGTGACCACAACCGGACAACAGTCGCAACCGGAACGGAGAGGTCACAGTCAGTGACCACAACCGGACAACGGTCGCATCCGGAACGGAGGGGTCACTGTCACTGACCACAACCGGACACCGGTCACACCCGGAACGGAGGGGTCACAGTCACTGACCACAACCGGACAACGGTCACATCCGGAACAGAGGGGTCACAGTCACTGACCACAACAGGACAACAGTCGCATCCAGAACAGAGGGGTCACAGTCGGTGACCACAACCGGACAACGGTTGCTTCCGCAATGGAGGGGTCACAGTCACTGACCACACCCGGACAACGGTCGCATCAGGAAAAGAGGGGTCACAGTCGATGATCACAACCGGACAACGGTCACATCCGGAACGGAGGGGTCACAGGCGGTGACCACAACCGGACAGCGGTCACATCCGGAACGGAGGGATCACAGGCGGTGACCACAACCAGACAGCGGTCACATCCGGAACGGAGGGGTCACAATCGGTGACCACAACCGGACAGCGGTCACATCCAGAACGGAGAGATCACAGGCGGTGACCACAACCGGACAACGGTCACATCCAGAACGGAGTGGTCACAGGCACTGACCACAACCGGACAACAGTCGCATCTGCAACGGAGTGGTCACAGTCGGTGACCACAACCGGACAGCGGTCACATCCGGAATGGAGGGGTCACAGTCGGTGACCACAACCGTGCAAGACAACCACGGAAGCTTTGCCTGAAATTTCAGCTGTATCTCTCACTCTCTCTCCCCAACGGTACAAGTAACTCGAACTACACTAAACTGAACTGAACTCTGCTTCTCCTGAAGACTGATCATTTAACCCCTAGACTTCGATAGAGCTTGGCTGATTCTTAATCCCATACTTCTGTGTAGATATGTATATTATCATTGCTAACCTGTTACATGTATATCCTCGAGAGGGACGGGGAGGGGAGTGGTGAGAGGGACGGGGAGGGAGAGGGAGGGGTGAGAGGGACGGGGAGGGAGAGGGAGGGGGAGGAATAGGGGGTCAGGGGGTGGGGAGGGGAAGGGGGGAGGGGGGAGAGAAGGGGGTGAGAGGAAGGAATGAGAAAGGGGAAGAGCACCATTCCCTTGTCGAACTGCCTGCTAATCCTCAGACTCTGAGCTTGTACTGTGTGGGAATCCATCACTGCCCTTGATACCCAATCCTCTGTAACTCGACGTTCGCAGGCAGATGAATCTCAGGAATGTACATGCTGACATTCTGTATGTGTTCTTCAATAATAAATTTACTTTGAACTTTGAGATAAGATTTCAGAAGTGTATAAATATTTGCTTATTTGAACCAAAAGTCAGTTCAGACGCACAGTCACACTGCTTGATGTCCTCACGGTTGGCACAGAGATGCTTAACGATTCAGCCAAAGGAGCCATCACCCCATCCTGTCAGAAGGTGTGGCTGGTTGGGCCTCAGGCACCACGACACAGTGGGGGAGAACATTCAGAAATCGTCGTCGTCGCAGATGTCCAAGTAGACGTCGAAAGCCTCGCGGTTGCAGTTTCCGTCCGGGGTGAAGACATATTTGTGGAATGTCCCGTCCACGCAGATGGCTGGGGTGTTGGGGAAAGAGGGAGAGGAGAAGTTAGATTTGATCTGGATGTGGAATGCTGCACCGCGGAAGGGCCGGCGAGGAGAACACACCATCATTTACTGGTGAGATCTGCGCGGGGACGGAAGGCACATGTGGGCTCTGTGACCCCTCCTCCCTCCCCCACTCCCGTGGCCTGGACACCCACCTATGACGGAGTTGACGTTCTTGGAGCTGTTCCTGCCGAAGGCGCAGATACAGGCGCATTCCGCTGGCACAGTGAAACTGGCCAGGCTCCACTGGGAGTCCACATACTGTCCAATCACGGGCCCTACCTTGCCCACCCGTGCCAACCTGCCAACAGACAACACCGGGAAATACAAATGTTAGCTCCTCTCCCGTTTCACACATGAGAACTGCCAGCGGGTGCCAACTGCATCCACCACCAGCAGGTGACACAACAGACTGGCGGCCATATGCAGTGTCCGCTCACCATCAGCAGGTAATGGGACACACTGGCGGCCATATGCAGTGTCCACCCACCATCAACAGGTAATGGGACACACTGGCAGCCATATGCAGTGTTCACTCACCATCAGCAGGTAATGGGACACACTGGCGGCCATATGCAGTGTTCACTCACCATCAGCAGGTAATGGGACACACTGGCGGCCATATGCAGTGTTCACTCACCATCAGCAGGTAATGGGACACACTGGCGGCCATATGCAGTGTTCACTCACCATCAGCAGGTAATGGGACACACTGGCGGCCATATGCAGAGTTCACTCACCATCAGCAGGTAATGGGACACACTGGCGGCCATATGCAGTGTTCACTCACCATCAGCAGGTAATGGGACACACTGGTGGCCATATGCAGTGTCCACCCACCATCAGCAGGTAATGGGACACACTGGCGGCCATATGCAGTGTTCACTCACCATCAGCAGGTAATGGGACACACTGGCGGCCATATGCAGTGTTCACTCACCATCAGCAGGTAATGGGACACACTGGTGGCCATATGCAGTGTTCACTCACCATCAGCAGGTAATGGGACACACTGGCGGCCATATGCAGTGTTCACCTACCATCAGCAGGTAATGGGACACACTGGCGGCCATATGCAGTGTTCACTCCCATCAGCAGGTAATGGGACACACTGGTGGCCATATGCAGTGTTCACTCACCATCAGCAGGTAATGGGACACACTGGCGGCCATATGCAGTGTTCACCCATCAGCAGGTAATGGGACACACTGGCGGCCATATGCAGTGTTCACTCACCATCAGCAGGTAATGGGACACACTGGCGGCCATATGCAGTGTTCACCCATCAGCAGGTAATGGGACACACTGGCGGCCATATGCAGTGTCCACCCACCATCAACAGGTAATGGGACAAACTGGTGGACATATGCAGTATCCATTCAACATAAACACACCCTGGATTGGAAATTGAAAAGTCCATCCAGCATGAAGTAGTCATGAGGAAAATTGGTGGCCACTTCGAGTAACTGCCAACCATAGTTGTTCACTGGACAGACTGGCAGCCATTTGTAGTGTTCTTTCCATGTGACCAGATATTGGGGCAGACTGGTGGCCATTTGCAGTGTCTTTTCCATGTGAACAGATACTGGGACAGACTGGCGGTCGTTTGCAGTGCCCACCGTGAGCGGATGCAGCAACAGTCAATTCCCCCCTCCCTCCCTGCCAATATAAAAACCCACACCACAAGGCATGGGTGGCTGGACTCACGCTGAACGGCGATTCAGCCGGGTGTCCTTGAGGGCGAAGATATGTACGGTGCCCTTGTCACTGGAGGCACAAAGGAAGGAGGAGTCGTGGCTGAAGTTAATGCTGTGTGACAGGATCCCGGAGGCCAGGAGAGAAACAGAAATGGGGAGGTTAACACCAGGGTTGCACCACACATGCCCAAGCTCCCTCAGAAGGGAACCCACCTACCCCTTTGCTCTCTAATCAGTGCTAACACCACACAATGCTCTGCCCAGTGCCTCCATAACCCTACACCTCAGTACATATCCTCTCGCTTCACTTCTGTTCCCAATTTTTCACTCACTCACCTGCGGCACCCACCCTCAGGATTAATTCTTCCTGGTACACTGTTTCTAATGGGAATCCTTGATTTAATATTGGCTTCCAAAAAAGTACAACTTGAGATCATTAATCCTGCCTTTAGAGCATGTGATGGGACAGTATGGAGTGAGTTCCACTCTGTGTCTGACCCCGGGAGTGTGTGATGAGACGGTGTGGAGGGAGTTCCACTCTGTGTCTGATCCCAGGAGTGTGTGATGGGACAGTGTGGAGGGAGATTCACTCTGTGTCTGACCCCGGGAGTGTGTGATGTGATGGTGTGGAGGGAGATTCACTCTGTGTCTGACCCCGGGAGTGTGTGATGAGACGGTGTGGAGGGAGATTCACTCTGTGTATGACCCCAGGAGTGTGTGATGGGACAGTGTGGAGGGAGTTCCACTCTGTGTCTGACCCCAGGAGTGTGTGATGGGACAGTGTGGAGGGAGATTCACTCTGTGTCTGACCCCGGGAGTGTGTGATGTGATGGTGTGGAGGGAGATTCACTCTGTGTCTCACCCCGGGAGTGTGTGATGGGACGGTGTAAAGGGAGTTTCACTCTGTGTCTGACCCCGGGAGTGTGTGATGGGACAGTATGGAGTGAGTTCCACTCTGTGTCTGACCCCGGGAGTGTGGGATGGGACGGTGTGGAGGGAGTTCCACTCTGTGTCTGACCCCGGGAGTGTGTGATGGGACAGTATGGAGTGAGTTCCACTCTGTGTCTGACCCCGGGAGTGTGGGATGGGACAGTATGGAGGGAGCTTCACTCTGTGTCTGACCCTGGGGGAGGGGTGAGCTACTGCACTCTCACCAGTAAAGTGTGGCGGGATCTGTTCCTCTCCGAAGCTCCACCAGCTTCTCCTTGGTCTGTGTGTCGAAGAGGCGGATGAGGGTGCCCTGCAGACAAGTTGGTGTGAGGGTCAGAGAGTCACATAGAACATAGAATAGTCCAGCACAGTACAGGCCCTTCGGCCCACAATGTTGTGCTGACCCTCAAACCCTGCCTCCCATATCACCCCCCACCTTAAATTCCTCAATGTCCCTGTCTAGTAGTCACTAGTGTACCTGCCTCCACCTCCTACTCAGGCAGTGCATTCCACACACCAACCACTCTGAGTGAAAAACCTTCCTCTATCCCCCTTGAACTTCCCTCCCCTTACCTTGAAGCCATGTCCTCTTCTACTGAGCAGTGGTGCCCTGGGGAAGAGGCGCTGGCTATCCACTCTATCTATTCCTCTCACATCTTGTACACCTCTATCATGTCTCCTCTCATCCTGCTTCTCTCCAAAGAGTAAAGCCCTCGCTCCCTTAATCTCTGATCATAATCCATACTCTCTAAACCAGGCAGCATCCTGGTAAATCTCCTCTGTACCCTTTCCAATGCTTCCACATCCTTCCATAGTGAGGTGACCAGAACGGGACACAGTGCTCCAAGTGTGGCCTAACCAGTGTTTTATAGAGCTGCATCATTACCCCACGACTCTTAAACTCTATCCCTCGACTTATGAAAGCTAACACCCCATAAGCTTTCTTAACTACCCTATCTACCTGTGAGGCAACTTTCAGGGATCTGTGGACATGTACCCCCAGATCCCTCTACTCCTCCACACTACCAAGTATCCTGCCATTTACTTTGTACTTTACTCACACTTTGTCATCCCACATAAATCTCTCCGTTGCCATGATTATTGTGTGTGCGTGCGCTTGCGTGATTGTGTGTGTGTTTCTGTGCATTAGCGCGTCCACGTGGGGACATAAATGTTCCAGCACAAACATGTGCAACACTCGTATTAGAAGTTCACATGCGTATGTTTGTGGGGAGAGTGGGGGGAGAGGGAGAGAAGGGTGTGGAAGGCAGTAGGGGAAGGGGAAGAGGGAGAGACTGTGAAGAAGGAACTCACAGCGGGAGGGAGGCAATGGGAGAGGGAAAGGAACATTTGTGTGAGCTAGCACAGCTCTGGATACCAAGCGTTGCATGTGTGTGTCTCTCTCTCTCTCTCAGGAAGTCCGACTGACGA
This sequence comes from Hypanus sabinus, assembly GCF_030144855.1. Classification (NCBI taxonomy): domain Eukaryota; kingdom Metazoa; phylum Chordata; class Chondrichthyes; order Myliobatiformes; family Dasyatidae; genus Hypanus; species Hypanus sabinus. Next base: position 48,509 of record NW_026779127.1, on the reverse strand, counting down.
GTTGCTGCAAACTCCGGTAAACCCTTTACCTTTCTGGAGGCGGAGGCCACGACACTGCCCTGCTGGTTGAGGGCGACACAGGCAATCTCGCTCTGGTGGGCGTTGATGGTGAACGGCGCCGAAGAAGTGCCGGGCTTGGTGTTGGACAGGTCCTGTGGGGAGAGGGAGTCTTCAGTCTGCGGTGTGGGAGGGTGAGGGGTCCTACTGAGGGGGTGGTGCCGGACAGGGGGTGTCAGGGATAGAGAGGTTCTCAGGGCGAGGAGGATTGTTGGGGCAGGGAAGCCTCCCATCACCGAGGAGTGGTGCCTCTGCAATGTGGGGGCGGAAGGGGAAGTGGGCAATCCTGGATTCGGAGGAGGGATAGATGGAAGGGAAGCCAGAGAGCCCGGAAACAGAAGGGAGAGCATTCCAGAGGAGCCAAAGCCCAGTCCTTTGGGAAGGACGTATCTGAGATCGTCAGAGATTCAGAGCAGGGGGAGTCCAGATAGGAAGGGCTGAATGGGTGCAAAGAGAGAGGGGGCTGCTGAACGCGTCTGCAACACCAGCCCCAAGCCCACCGCCCCGAAAGGCAGGAGCCTTGGAGCGAAGAGAGGGGCGAGAATTCAGCCCCCGTGATGGAGGGCAGGGGAAGGGACGGGGGCTGCCCCACCACAGAACGGCAGTAGATCCTGTGGGGAGGGGGGCGGGTGACGTGCGCAAGGGTTCGTATGTAGTAAAGCATGCGAGGGTCACACACATGGGGGACACGAGCGAGAGAGGAGGGGAGGTTCACTCACCACCAGCTGCAGGCTGCCACATTTGTGCCCAGGGAAGACGAGGAGCTGTTTCTCGATACTGGGACAAAGGTCACACAGGCCTGCAGACAGAGAGGCAGTGAGCACGCTGGCAGGGGGTCACCCCCTTCCCCGACTGTCCTCACAAATGAGCTTCCACGTGCCCCGCAGCACCCTGGCCCGCAGTCTGGGGACGGAGGGGACATCTGGAGATTGAAGTGTGTCCGGCGGGAGGGCTCGCCCCCAAATAAATGCTCTCTGTTAACGGACTTAACAGGTGGGAGGGGGAGAGGGGAGAGGCGAGAGGGGGAGAGGAGGGGGAGAGGAGGGGGAGAGGAGGGGGAGGGGAGGGGGAGAGGAGGGAGGGGGGAGGGGAGGGGAGAGGGGAGAGGGGAGGGGGAGGGGGAAGGGAGAGGGGAGAGGGGAGAGGGGGGAGGGGAGAGGGGGGAGGGGAGAGGGGGGAGGGGGAGGGGGGAGGGGGAGAGGGGGGAGGGGGAGAGGGGGGAGGGGGAGAGGGGGAGGGGGAGGGGAGAGGGGGGAGGGGGAGAGGGGGGAGGGGGAGAGGGGGGAGGGGGAGAGGGGGGAGGGGGAGAGGGGGGATGGGGAGAGGGGGGAGAGGGGAGGGGGGAGAGGGGAGGGGGAGAGGGGGGAGGGGGAGAGGGGGGATGGGGAGAGGGGGGAGAGGGGAGGGGGGAGAGGGGAAGGGGGAGAGGGGAGGGGGAGAGGGGGAGGGAGGAGAGGCTGATATATCTACAATGTTGAGAAGATATTTGGCTGGTACATGGAGAGGAAATATTTCGATATTGGCCTGATGCAGGCCAGTGAGACTGTCTCGGAAAGGCCACTCAGCTGGCATGTACAGATTGGGCCTGAGGGTGTGATTCCGTGCGTTTCCTGGTGGAAACCCAGGGAGACCGTGCAAACTCGACACAGAGCGCACAAGGGCCGGGTGTCTGGAGCTCGACAGGAGCCGCGAGACCCACAGCACCGTGTGGAGGAACAGGCCGACTCACCACCTCAGTACTGCAACACAGTGGCCACACTGCACCAGACTGAGTGGCCACACTGCACCAGACTGAGAGGCCACACTGCACCAGACTGAGTGGCCACACTGCACCAGACTGAGAGGCCACACTGCACCAGACTGAGTGGCCACACTGCACCAGACTGAGTGGCCACACTGCACCAGACTGAGTGGCCACACTGCACCAGACTGAGTGGCCACACTGCACCAGACTGAGTGGCCACACTGCACCAGACTGAGAGGCCACACTGCACCAGACTGAGTGGCCACACTGCACCAGACTGACAGGCCACACTGCACCAGACTGAGAGGCCACACTGCACCAGACTGAGAGGCCACACTGCACCAGACTGAGAGGCCACACTGCACCAGACTGAGTGGCCACACTGCACCAGACTGAGTGGCCACACTGCACCAGACTGAGTGGCCACACTGCACCAGACTGAGTGGCCACACTGCACCAGACTGAGTGGCCACACTGCACCAGACTGAGTGGCCACACTGCACCAGACTGAGTGGCCACACTGCACCAGACTGAGAGGCCACACTGCACCAGACTGAGAGGCCACACTGCACCAGACTGAGTGGCCACACTGCACCAGACTGAGTGGCCACACTGCACCAGACTGAGTGGCCACACTGCACCAGACTGAGTGGCCACACTGCACCAGACTGAGAGGCCACACTGCACCAGACTGAGAGGCCACACTGCACCAGACTGAGTGGCCACACTGCACCAGACTGAGAGGCCACACTGCACCAGACTGAGTGGCCACACTGCACCAGACTGAGTGGCCACACTGCACCAGACTGAGTGGCCACACTGCACCAGACTGAGAGGCCACACTGCACCAGACTGAGAGGCCACACTGCACCAGACTGAGAGGCCACACTGCACCAGACTGAGAGGCCACACTGCACCAGACTGAGTGGCCACACTGCACCAGACTGAGTGGCCACACTGCACCAGACTGAGTGGCCACACTGCACCAGACTGAGTGGCCACACTGCACCAGACTGAGTGGCCACACTGCACCAGACTGACAGGCCACACTGCACCAGACTGAGAGGCCACACTGCACCAGACTGAGAGGCCACACTGCACCAGACTGAGTGGCCACACTGCACCAGACTGACAGGCCACACTGCACCAGACTGAGTGGCCACACTGCACCAGACTGAGTGGCCACACTGCACCAGACTGAGAGGCCACACTGCACCAGACTGACAGGCCACACTGCACCAGACTGAGTGGCCACACTGCACCAGACTGAGTGGCCACACTGCACCAGACTGAGTGGCCACACTGCACCAGACTGAGTGGCCACACTGCACCAGACTGAGTGGCCACACTGCACCAGACTGACAGGCCACACTGCACCAGACTGAGTGGCCACACTGCACCAGACTGACAGGCCACACTGCACCAGACTGAGAGGCCACACTGCACCAGACTGAGAGGCCACACTGCACCAGACTGAGTGGCCACACTGCACCAGACTGAGAGGCCACACTGCACCAGACTGAGTGGCCACACTGCACCAGACTGACAGGCCACACTGCACCAGACTGAGAGGCCACACTGCACCAGACTGAGTGGCCACACTGCACCAGACTGAGTGGCCACACTGCACCAGACTGAGTGGCCACACTGCACCAGACTGAGAGGCCACACTGCACCAGACTGAGTGGCCACACTGCACCAGACTGAGTGGCCACACTGCACCAGACTGAGAGGCCACACTGCACCAGACTGACAGGCCACACTGCACCAGACTGAGTGGCCACACTGCACCAGACTGAGTGGCCACACTGCACCAGACTGAGAGGCCACACTGCACCAGACTGAGAGGCCACACTGCACCAGACTGACAGGCCACACTGCACCAGACTGAGTGGCCACACTGCACCAGACTGACAGGCCACACTGCACCAGACTGAGTGGCCACACTGCACCAGACTGAGTGGCCACACTGCACCAGACTGAGAGGCCACACTGCACCAGACTGACAGGCCACACTGCACCAGACTGAGTGGCCACACTGCACCAGACTGAGTGGCCACACTGCACCAGACTGAGTGGCCACACTGCACCAGACTGACAGGCCACACTGCACCAGACTGAGAGGCCACACTGCACCAGACTGAGTGGCCACACTGCACCAGACTGAGTGGCCACACTGCACCAGACTGAGTGGCCACACTGCACCAGACTGAGTGGCCACACTGCACCAGACTGAGTGGCCACACTGCACCAGACTGAGTGGCCACACTGCACCAGACTGAGTGGCCACACTGCACCAGACTGAGTGGCCACACTGCACCAGACTGAGTGGCCACACTGCACCAGACTGAGAGGCCACACTGCACCAGACTGAGTGGCCACACTGCACCAGACTGAGTGGCCACACTGCACCAGACTGAGTGGCCACACTGCACCAGACTGAGTGGCCACACTGCACCAGACTGACAGGCCACACTGCACCAGACTGAGAGGCCACACTGCACCAGACTGACAGGCCACACTGCACCAGACTGAGTGGCCACACTGCACCAGACTGAGAGGCCACACTGCTCCAGACTGAGTGGCCACACTGCACCAGACTGTCGCATTCTTTCTTGCAAAAACAAAATGACCAGATGCTTTCACAAACGTCTCCAGTTTTAAGCATCCCAGCTGGACGGCAGCCCGGATTCGTAGGAAAGCAACGAGCGACAGAAATTCGTGCACTCAGCCCGATACCCCCTCCCCACCATCTGTAACATCTACAGGAGGCACTGCCTCAGGAAGGCAACGTCCATCAGTAAAGCACTCTAGCACCTGGGCTGGGCCGTCTGCTCCTTTACACTACAAGGCACAGGTGCAGACCCAGGCCATTCAGCCCATCCAGTATGGTCCACCCCTCATAGTTAACTTACTATACCTCTCAACCCATTCCCCTGCCTTCCCCTCGTACGTGGAGGTTGACAGGCACTGAATTAGTGAGGGCATCGAAGGAGAAAGCAGGAGAATGGGGCTGAGACGGAAAATAAATCCGCCATGATGGAATGGTGAAGCAGACTAGATGGGCCAAATGGCCAGATTCTGTACGCAAGACTTACGGGCGTGGGTCACACTCCTGACCCGTTGTGCGGAGGCTGCGGGGGGGAAAGGAAGTGGGTCTCTCAGCCCAGGGACACGTTAACGATGGACTGCCACTTACCTCTGGGGTTGTCACGGGTGTCGAACTCGAAGAGCTTGTTGGGGTTGTCGGGGAACGTGTACACGTAGATCCTGTGGCTGAGAATAACGATGATCCTGGGGGGGGAAGGTCAGAGGCAGGTTGTGAGGGAGGGCGGCAGAGACAAACAGGAGACCTGTGATCGAGAAACCGTTGCTGCAGGAAGAGGAGGGGCAAAGGCCTCGTGAGGTAATTGGCAGGGGCAAATAAAAGGACAGGTAACGGAAGAGGAGCGGCCAGTGGTGTGAGTGGAGCATTGAGGCTTTGGCTCGAGAAGCTGAGGGCGAGCTTGCTCCGTGAGGTAAGGCCGAATAAGCTCCTTTCATTAATTTAATTAACTTAGAAGTAGGTAATGGAGGAGCAGTTAGGGCAGTCGAGTGCTCTGTTTGCAGGATGTGGGAAGTCAGGGCGGGCACAATTGTCCCTGATGACTAGACCATCCAGCTGCAGCTCCTGACAAACCGAGTTAGGGAACTGGAGCTGGAGCTGGATGAACTTTGGATCATTCGTGAGGCAGGGGCAGAAATAGACAGGAGTTTCAGGGAGATAGTCACCCCTAGGAGTCAGCAGACAGGTAGTTGGGTGACTATCGGGAGAGGGAAGGGGAACAGTCATAAAGAACAGAGCACCCCTCTGGCCGTTCCCATCAATAATAAGTATACTCTTTTGGATGCTGTTGGTGGGGAGGACCTATCAGGGACAAGTTATAGTGGTCGCGTCTCTGGCACCGAGACTGGACCCTCAGCTCAGAAGGGAAGGAGGGAAAAGAGGAGAGCAGTAGTGATAGGGGATTCGGTAGTTAGGGGGACAAATAAGAGATTCTGTGGAAAAGATCGAGAATCCCAGATGGTCTGTTGCCTCCCTGGTGCCAGGGTCCACGATACCTCGGATCATGTTCTCAGTATTCTCAGGACGATGAGCAGCCAGATGTCGTGGTCCATGTAGGACTAATGAGGTAGATAGGAAGGAGGAGGAGGTCCTGCAAAGAGAGTTTAGGGAGCTAGGAGCAAAGTGGAATGACAGGACCTCCAGGGTTGCAGCCTCAGGATTGCTTCCCGTGCCACGTGCTAGTGAGGCTAGAAATAGGGAGATAATGCAGCTAAATATGTGGCTAAGGAGTTGGTGCAGGAGGGAGGGCTTCATGCTTCTGGACAATTGGGCCTCGTTCCAAGGAAGGTGGGATCTGTTCCGACGGGACGGGTTGCATCTGAACCGGAGGGGGACTAACATCCTTGCAGGAAGGTTTGCTAGTGCTGCTCCGGAGGGTTTAAACTAGATTTGCAGGGGGAGGGGAACCAGAGTGTTAGAGCAAATAGTGAGGTGGGGGAGGATAAAGGTCATTCAAGGACTGCTTGTGTGGACAGAAATCAAAGGTTTGTATGTGATAGAAATGTTCTCAGGTTCCAAACTGAACAGACGGGGGAAGAGACGTCTGACTCTCAAATAGAGGAAACTAGGAGACAGTGCGAGAGGGAGGATAGGCGGGTGATAGAGAAGGGACGAGCAGAGACAAAAGGCAAGGAGTGTTGTGAACATAGCGGATGAGCTTAGAGCGTGGATCAGTACTTAGAGATATGATGTGGTGGCCATTAGAGACTTGAATAGCTCAGGGACAGGAATGGTTACTTCAAGTGCTGGGTTTTAGATGTTTCAGAAAGGACAGGGAGGGAGGCAAAAGAGGTGGGGGTGTGGCACTGTTGATCAGAGATAGTGTCGCGGCTGCAGAAAAGGTGGACGCCATGGAGGGATTGTCTACGGAGTCTCTGTGGGTGGAGGTTAGGAACAGAAAGGGGTCAATAACTTTACTGGGTGTTTTTTATAGGCCGCCCAATAGTAACAGGGACGTTGAGGAGCAGATAGGGAGACAGATCGTTGGAAAGGTGTAAGAAGAACAGAGTTGTTGTGATGGGAGATTTTAATTTCCCAAATATCAATTGGCATCTCCCTAGTGTGAGGGATTTAGATGGGGTAGAGTTTGTTACGTGTGTCCAAGAAGGTTTCTTGACATTATAAGTCAATAATAAGGAGATAGTGATCATAATTCTATCTCCTTTACCATAGCATTGGAGAGAGATAGGAACAGACAAGTTAGAAAAGCGTTTAATTGCAGCAAGGGGAATTATGAGGCTATCAGGCAGGAAATTGGAAGCTTAAATTGGAAACAGATGTTCTCCAGAAAAAGTACTGCAGAAAAGTGGCAAATGCTCAGGGAATATTTGTGTGAAGTTCTGCATAGGTATGTTCCAATGAGACAGGGAATTTATGGTAGGGTGCAGAAACCGTGGTGTACAAAGGCTGTAATAAATCTAGTCAAGAGGAAAAGAAAACCTTACAAAAGGTTCGAGAGGAAGGTAATGCTAGAGATCTAGAAGATTATAAGGCTAACAGGAAGGAGCTTAAGAAGGAAATTAGGAGAGCCAGAAGGGGCCATGAGAAGGCCTTGGTGAGCAGGATTAGGGAAAACCCCAAGGCATTCTACAGTATGTGAAGAGCAAGAGGATAAGACGTGAAAGAATAGGACCTATCAAATGTGAGAGTGGGAAAGTGTGTATGGAACTGGAGGAAAGAGCAGCGTACTTAATTAATAATTTACTTCAGTATTCACTACGGCAAAGGCTCGGTGACAACAGTGACGACTTGCAGCAGATTGAAAAGCTTGAGCATGAAGATATTAAGAAAGAGGATGTGCTGGAGCTTTTGGAAAGCATCAAGTTGGATAAGTCACCGGGCCCGGATGAGATTTACTCAAGGCGAGGGAGGTGATTGCTGAGCCTCTGGCATCATCAGTGGGGAAGGGGGAGGTTCCAGAGGATTGGAGGGTTGTGGATGTTGTTCCTTTATTCATAAAAGGGGAGTAGAGATAGCCCAGGAAATTATAGACCAGTGAGTCTTACCTCAGTGGTTGGTAAGTTGATGGAGAAGATCCTGAGAGGCAGGATTTATGAACATTTGGTGAGGTATAAAATGATTAGGAATAGTCAACATGTTGTGCCTAATGAGCCTGATTGAATTTTTTGAGGATGTGACTAAACACATTGATGAAGAAAGAGCAGTAGATGTAGTGTATATGGATTTCAGCAAAGCATTTGATAAGGTACCCCATGCAAGGCTTATTGAGAAAGTAAGGAGGCATGGGATCCAAGGGGACGTTGCTTTGTGGATCCAGAACTGGCTTGCCTGCAAAAAGCAGAGTGCTTGTAGACCGGTCATATTCTGCATGGAGATCGGTCACCAGTGGAGTGCCTCAGGGATCTGTTCTGGGATCCCTACTCTTCGTGATTTTTATAAATGCTGTTGGATGAGGAAGTGGAGGGATGGGTTATTAAATTTGCTGATGACACAAAGGTTGGAGATGTTGCGGATAGCATGAAGGGCTGTCACAGGTTACAGCGGGACTTTGATAAGATGCAAAATATGGGCTGAGAAGTGGCAGATGGAGTTCAACTCAGATAAGCGTGAGGTGGTTCATTTTGGTAGGTCAAATACGATGGCAGAATACAGTATTAATGGTAGTGTGGAGGATCAGAGGGATCTTGGGGTCTGAGTCCAAAGGACGCTCAAAGCTGCTGCGCAGGTTGACTCTGGTTAAGAAGGTGTACGGTGTATTGGCCTTCATCAATCGTGGAATTGAACTTAGGAGCCGAGAGGTAATGTCGCAGCTATATAGGACCCTGGTCAGACCCCACGGAGTTCTGTGCTCAGTTTTGGTCGCCTCACTACAGGAAGGAGTTCACAACAGTGAACTCAGCCATTTCTCCTGGGAGCGAAGGAGGATGAAAAGTGGCCTGATAGAGGTGTATAAGATGATGAGAGGCATCGATCGTGTGGATAGTCAGAGGCTTTTTCCCAGGGCTGAAATGGTTCTCACAAAAGGACACAGGTTTAAGGTGCTGGGGAGAACGTACAGAGGAGATGTCAGGGGTACGATTTTTACTCAGAGAGTGGTGAGTGTGTGGAACGGGCTGCCGGTTGACGGAGGAGGTGGATACGATAGGGTCTTTAAGAGACTTTCAGATAGGTACATGGAGCTTAGTGAAACAGAGGGCTATGGGTAAGCCTGGTAATTTCTAACCGAGGGACATGATCAGCACATATGGGCCGAAGGGCCTGTATTGTGCTGCAGGTTTCCTATGTTTCTAAGTAGTGAGTGTCAGGCAGACACCATGGAACACGACATCCCACCAGCCCCAGGATCAGAAGGAGTTCCTGGACTGGACCGTGTCGGCCCTGGGAGGGGGGAGACAGGCTGAGCACAGCGCAGAGTCCTTACTTGTCGTGACGCAGGCGAATGGCGAGCACCGGCTTAGTGAACGTGAATTCCAACACCAGCTTCTCTCTCGAGTCCTTCGCTTCCCGGGCATCGTCCCACACCAGCACTGGGGAGGGGGCAGAACGGAGAGGGGGTAATCCCGGGCAACGTCCCACACCGGCACTGGGGAGTGGGCAGAACGGAGAGGGGGTAATCCCTGGCATCGTCCCACACCAGCACTGGGGAGGGTGCAGAACGGAGAGGGGGTAATTCCGGGCATCGTCACACACCAGCACTGGGGAGGGGGCAGAACGGAGAATGGGTAATCCCGGGCATCGTCCCACACCAGCACTGGGGAGGGGGCAGAAAGGAGAGGGGGTAATCCCCGGCATCGTCCCACACCAGCACTGGGGAGGGGGCAGAACGGAGAGGGGGTAATCCTGGGCATCGTCCCACACCAGCACGAGGGAGGGGGCAGAACGGAGAGGGGGTAATCCCGGGCATCGTCCCACACCAGCACTGGGGAGGGGGCAGAACGGAGAGGGGGTAATCCCGGGCATCGTCCCACACCAGCACTGGGGAGGGGGCAGAACGGAGAGGGGTAATCCCGGGCATCGTCCCACACCAGTACTGGGGAGGGGGCAGAACGGAGAGGGGGTAATCCCGGGCATCGTCCCACACCAGCACTGGGGAGGGGGCAGAACGGAGAGGGGGTAATTCCGGGCATCGTCACACACCAGCACTGGGGAGGGGGCAGAACGGAGAATGGGTAATCCCGGGCATCGTCCCACACCAGCACTGGGGAGGGGGCAGAAAGGAGAGGGGGTAATCCCCGGCATCGTCCCACACCAGCACTGGGGAGGGGGCAGAACGGAGAGGGGGTAATCCTGGGCATCGTCCCACACCAGCACTGGGGAGGGGGCAGAACGGAGAAGGGGTAATCCCAGGTATCGTCCCACACCAGCACTAGGGAGGGGGCAGAACGGAGAGGGGGTAATCCCGGGCATCGTCCCACACCAGCACTGGGGAGGGGGCAGAACGGAGAGGGGGTAATCCCGGGCATCGTCCCACACCAGCACTGGGGAGGGGGCAGAACGGAGAGGGGGTAATCCCGGGCATCGTCCCACACCAGCTCTGGGGAGGGGGCAGAACGGAGAGGGGGTAATCCTGGGAGTGAGCAATGGTGCTGAGGGAAATTCACTCTGTGTCTGGCCCCCGAAGTGTGTGATGGGACGGTGTGGAGGGAAATTCACTCTGTGTCTAATCCCGGGACCTTGTGATGGGAAGGTGTGGAGGGAGATTCATTCTGTGCCTGACCCGGGAGTGTGCGACGGGAAGGTGTGGAGGGAGCTTCAGTCTGTCTCTGACCGCGGGAGTGTGTGATGGTCGGTGTGCAGGGACAGTCATTCTGTGTATGACCCCAGGAGTGAGTGATGGGAAGGTGTGGAGGGAGATTCACTCTGTCTCTGAACCCGGGAGTGTGTGATGGGACAGTGTGGAGGGAGATTCACTCTGTGTCTAACCCCGACAGTCTGTGATGGGACAGTGTGGAGGGAGATTCACTCTGTGTCTAACCCCGGGAGTGTGTGATGGGACAACGTGGATGGAGTTTCACTCAGTGTCTGACCCCGGGAGTGTGTGATGGGACGGTGTGGAGGGCGATTCACTCTGTGCCTGACACGGGAGTGTGTGATGGGACGGTGTGGAGGGAGATTCATTCTGTGTCTAACCCCGGGAGTCTGTGATGGGGCGGAGTGGAGTGAGCGCTGCCTGGTGTCTGACCCCGGGAGTGTGTGATGGGATGGTGTGGAGGGAGCTTCACTCTGTGACTGACCCCGGGAGTGAGTGATGGGACGGTGTAGAGGGAGATTCAGTCTGTAACTGACCCCGGGAGTTTCTGATGAGACGGTGTGGAGCGAGTTTCACTCTGTGTCTGACCTCGGGAGTGTGTGATGGGATGGTGTGGAGGGAGATTCACTCTGTTTCTGACCCCGGGAGTGAGTGATGGGACAGTGCAGAGGGATTTTCACTCTGTGACTGACCCCGGGAGTGTCTGATGGGATGTTGTGGAGGGAGCTTCACTCTGTGTCTGAACCCGGGAGTGAGTGATGGGACAGTGTGGAGGGAGATTCACTCTGTGTCTAACCCCGGGAGTGTGTGATGGGACAATGTGGAGGGAGTTTCACTCCGTGTCTGACCCCGAGAGTCTGTAATGGGACGGTGTGGAGTGAGCGCTACCAGGTGTCTGACGCCGGGAGTGCGTGATGGGGCGAAGTGGATGGAGTTGCGCTCTGTGTCTAACCCAGGGAGTGTGTGATGGTACGATGTGGATGATGTTTCACTCTGAGTCTGACCCCGGGATTGTGTGATGGGACGATGTGGAGGGAGCTTTGCTCTCTATCTGACCGTGGGTGTGTGTGATGGGACAGTGTGGAGGGAGCTTCAGTCTGTCTCTGACGCTCGGAGTGTGTGATAGTGCGGTGTGGAGGGAGATTCACTCAGTGTCTGACCCCGGGAGTGTGTGATGGGACGGTGTGGAGGGAGTTTCACTCCGTGTCTGACCCCGACAGTCTGTGATGGGACGGTGTGGAGTGAGTGCTACCTGGTGTCTGACCCCGGGAGTGCGTGATGGGGCGATGTTGATGGAGTTTCACTCTGTGTCTAACCCCAGGAGTGTGTGATGGGACGATGTGGATGATGATTCACTCTGAGTCTGACCCCGGGATTGTGTGATGGGACGATGTGAAGGGAGCTTTGCTCTCTATCTGACCGTGGGTGTGTGTGATGGGACAGTGTGGAGGGAGCTTCAGTCTGTCTCTGACGCTCGGAGTGTGTGATGGTGCGGTGTGGAGTGAGATTCACACTGTCTCTGACCCTGGGAGTGAGTGATGGGACAGTGTGGAGGGAGATTCACTCTGTGTCTAACCCTGGGAGTGCGTGATGGGGCGATGTGGATGGAGTTTCACTCTGTGTCTAACCCAGGGAGTGTGTGATGTGACGATGTGGATGATGTTTCACTCTGTGTCTGACCCCGGGAGTGAGTGATGGGACGGTGTAGAGGGAGATTCAGTCTGTGCCTGACCCGGGAGTGTGCGACGGGAAGGTGTGGAGGGAGCTTCAGTCTGTCTCTGACCGCGGGAGTGTGTGATGGTCGGTGTGCAGGGACAGTCATTCTGTGTATGACCCCAGGAGTGAGTGACGGGAAGGTGTGGAGGGCGATTCACTCTGTGCCTGACACGGGAGTGTGTGATGGGACGGTGTGGAGGGAGATTCATTCTGTGTCTAACCCCGGGAGTCTGTGATGGGGCGGAGTGGAGTGAGCGCTGCCTGGTGTCTGACCCCGGGAGTGTGTGATGGGATGGTGTGGAGGGAGCTTCACTCTGTGACTGACCCCGGGAGTGAGTGATGGGACGGTGTAGAGGGAGATTCAGTCTGTAACTGACCCCGGGAGTTTCTGATGAGACGGTGTGGAGCGAGTTTCACTCTGTGTCTGACCTCGGGAGTGTGTGATGGGATGGTGTGGAGGGAGATTCACTCTGTTTCTGACCCCGGGAGTGAGTGATGGGACAGTGCAGAGGGATTTTCACTCTGTGACTGACCCCGGGAGTGTCTGATGGGATGTTGTGGAGGGAGCTTCACTCTGTGTCTGAACCCGGGAGTGAGTGATGGGACAGTGTGGAGGGAGATTCACTCTGTGTCTAACCCCGGGAGTGTGTGATGGGACAATGTGGAGGGAGTTTCACTCCGTGTCTGACCCCGAGAGTCTGTAATGGGACGGTGTGGAGTGAGCGCTACCAGGTGTCTGACGCCGGGAGTGCGTGATGGGGCGAAGTGGATGGAGTTGCGCTCTGTGTCTAACCCAGGGAGTGTGTGATGGTACGATGTGGATGATGTTTCACTCTGAGTCTGACCCCGGGATTGTGTGATGGGACGATGTGGAGGGAGCTTTGCTCTCTATCTGACCGTGGGTGTGTGTGATGGGACAGTGTGGAGGGAGCTTCAGTCTGTCTCTGACGCTCGGAGTGTGTGATAGTGCGGTGTGGAGGGAGATTCACTCAGTGTCTGACCCCGGGAGTGTGTGATGGGACGGTGTGGAGGGAGTTTCACTCCGTGTCTGACCCCGACAGTCTGTGATGGGACGGTGTGGAGTGAGTGCTACCTGGTGTCTGACCCCGGGAGTGCGTGATGGGGCGATGTTGATGGAGTTTCACTCTGTGTCTAACCCCAGGAGTGTGTGATGGGACGATGTGGATGATGATTCACTCTGAGTCTGACCCCGGGATTGTGTGATGGGACGATGTGAAGGGAGCTTTGCTCTCTATCTGACCGTGGGTGTGTGTGATGGGACAGTGTGGAGGGAGCTTCAGTCTGTCTCTGACGCTCGGAGTGTGTGATGGTGCGGTGTGGAGGGAGATTCACACTGTCTCTGACCCTGGGAGTGAGTGATGGGACAGTGTGGAGGGAGATTCACTCTGTGTCTAACCCTGGGAGTGCGTGATGGGGCGATGTGGATGGAGTTTCACTCTGTGTCTAACCCAGGGAGTGTGTGATGTGACGATGTGGATGATGTTTCACTCTGTGTCTGACCCCGGGAGTGAGTGATGGGACGGTGTAGAGGGAGATTCAGTCTGTGCCTGACCCGGGAGTGTGCGACGGGAAGGTGTGGAGGGAGCTTCAGTCTGTCTCTGACCGCGGGAGTGTGTGATGGTCGGTGTGCAGGGACAGTCATTCTGTGTATGACCCCAGCAGTGAGTGACGGGAAGGTGTGGAGGGCGATTCACTCTGTGCCTGACACGGGAGTGTGTGATGGGACGGTGTGGAGGGAGATTCATTCTGTGTCTAACCCCGGGAGTCTGTGATGGGGCGGAGTGGAGTGAGCGCTGCCTGGTGTCTGACCCCGGGAGTGTGTGATGGGATGGTGTGGAGGGAGCTTCACTCTGTGACTGACCCCGGGAGTGAGTGATGGGACGGTGTAGAGGGAGATTCAGTCTGTAACTGACCCCGGGAGTTTCTGATGAGACGGTGTGGAGCGAGTTTCACTCTGTGTCTGACCTCGGGAGTGTGTGATGGGATGGTGTGGAGGGAGATTCACTCTGTTTCTGACCCCGGGAGTGAGTGATGGGACAGTGCAGAGGGATTTTCACTCTGTGACTGACCCCGGGAGTGTCTGATGGGATGTTGTGGAGGGAGCTTCACTCTGTGTCTGAACCCGGGAGTGAGTGATGGGACAGTGTGGAGGGAGATTCACTCTGTGTCTAACCCCGGGAGTGTGTGATGGGACAATGTGGAGGGAGTTTCACTCCGTGTCTGACCCCGAGAGTCTGTAATGGGACGGTGTGGAGTGAGCGCTACCTGGTGTCTGACGCCGGGAGTGCGTGATGGGGCGAAGTGGATGGAGTTGCACTCTGTGTCTAACCCAGGGAGTATGTGATGGTACGATGTGGATGATGTTTCACTCTGAGTCTGACCCCGGGATTGTGTGATGGGACGATGTGGAGGGAGCTTTGCTCTCTATCTGACCGTGGGTGTGTGTGATGGGACAGTGTGGAGGGAGCTTCAGTCTGTCTCTGACGCTCGGAGTGTGTGATGGTGCGGTGTGGAGGGAGATTCACTCAGTGTCTGACCCCGGGAGTGTGTGATGGGACGGTGTGGAGGGAGTTTCACTCCGTGTCTGACCCCGACAGTCTGTGATGGGACGGTGTGGAGTGAGCGCTACCTGGTGTCTGACGCCGGGAGTGCGTGATGGGGCGAAGTGGATGGAGTTGCACTCTGTGTCTAACCCAGGGAGTGTGTGATGGTACGATGTGGATGATGTTTCACTCTGAGTCTGACCCCGGGATTGTGTGATGGGACGATGTGGAGGGAGCTTTGCTCTCTATCTGACCGTGGGTGTGTGTGATGGGACAGTGTGGAGGGAGCTTCAGTCTGTCTCTGACGCTCGGAGTGTGTGATAGTGCGGTGTGGAGGGAGATTCACTCAGTGTCTGACCCCGGGAGTGTGTGATGGGACGGTGTGGAGGGAGTTTCACTCCGTGTCTGACCCCGACAGTCTGTGATGGGACGGTGTGGAGTGAGTGCTACCTGGTGTCTGACCCCGGGAGTGCGTGATGGGGCGATGTTGATGGAGTTTCACTCTGTGTCTAACCCCAGGAGTGTGTGATGGGACGATGTGGATGATGATTCACTCTGAGTCTGACCCCGGGATTGTGTGATGGGACGATGTGAAGGGAGCTTTGCTCTCTATCTGAGCGTGGGTGTGTGTGATGGGACAGTGTGGAGGGAGCTTCAGTCTGTCTCTGACGCTCGGAGTATGTGATGGTGCGGTGTGGAGGGAGATTCACACTGTCTCTGACCCTGGGAGTGAGTGATGGGACAGTGTGGAGGGAGATTCACTCTGTGTCTAACCCTGGGAGTGTGTGATGGGACAGTGTGGAGGGAGTTTCACTCCGTGTCTGACCCCGACAGACTGTGATGGGACGGTGTGGAGTGAGTGCTACCTGGTGTCTGACCCTGGGAGTGCGTGATGGGGCGATGTGGATGGAGTTTCACTCTGTGTCTAACCCAGGGAGTGTGTGATGTGACGATGTGGATGATGTTTCACTCTGTGTCTGACCCCGGGAGTGAGTGATGGGACGGTGTAGAGGGAGATTCAGTCTGTGTCTGACCACGGGAGTTTCTGATGAGACGGTATGGAGGGAGTTTCACGCTGTGTCTGACCCCGGGAGTGTGTGATGGGACGGTGTGATGGGAGTTCCACTCTGTGTCTGACCCCGGGAGTGTGTGATGGGACAGTGTGGAGGGAGTTTCACTCTGTGACTACCCCGGGAGTGTATGATGGGATGTTGTGGAGGGAGCTTCAGTCTGTCTCTGACCCCGGGAGTGTGTGATGGTGCAGTGTGGAGGGAGATTCACTCTGTCTCTGACCACGGGAGTGTGTGATGGGTCGGTGTGCAGGGACAGTCACTCTGTGTCTGACCACGGGATTGAGTGATGGGACAGTGTGGACGGAGATTCACTCTGTGTCAAACCCCGGGAGTGTGTGATGGGACAGTGTGGAGGGAGTTTCACCCCGTGTCTGACCCCGGGATTGTGTGATGGGAAGGTGTGGAGGGAGCTTCAGTCTGTCTCTGACCGCGGGAGTGTGTGATGGTCGGTGTGCAGGGACAGTCATTCTGTGTATGACCCCAGGAGTGAGTGATGGGAAGGTGTGGAGGGAGATTAACTCTGTCTCTGAACCCGGGAGTGTGTGATGGGACAGTGTGGAGGGAGATTCACTCTGTGTCTAACCCCGACAGTCTGTGATGGGACAGTGTGGAGGGAGATTCACTCTGTGTCTAACCCCGGGAGTGTGTGATGGGACAATGTGGATGGAGTTTCACTCAGTGTCTGACCCCGGGAGTGTGTGATGGGACGGTGTGGAGGGCGATTCACTCTGTGCCTGACACGGGAGTGTGTGATGGGACGGTGTGGAGGGAGATTCATTCTGTGTCTAACCCCGGGAGTCTGTGATGGGGCGGAGTGGAGTGAGCGCTGCCTGGTGTCTGACCCCGGGAGTGTGTGATGGGATGGTGTGGAGGGAGCTTCACTCTGTGACTGACCCCGTGAGAGAGTGATGGGACGGTGTAGAGGGAGATTCAGTCTGTAACTGACCCCGGGAGTTTCGGATGAGACGGTGTGGAGCGAGTTTCACTCTGTGTCTGACCTCGGGAGTGTGTGATGGGATGGTGTGGAGGGAGATTCACTCTGTTTCTGACCCCGGGAGTGAGTGATGGGACAGTGCAGAGGGATTTTCACTCTGTGACTGACCCCGGGAGTGTCTGATGGGATGTTGTGGAGGGAGCTTCACTCTGTGTCTGAACCCGGGAGTGAGTGATGGGACAGTGTGGAGGGAGATTCACTCTGTGTCTAACCCCGGGAGTGTGTGATGGGACAATGTGGAGGGAGTTTCACTCCGTGTCTGACCCCGAGAGTCTGTAATGGGACGGTGTGGAGTGAGCGCTACCTGGTGTCTGACCCCGGGAGTGCGTGATGGGGCGAAGTGGATGGAGTTTCACTCTGTGTCTAACCCAGGGAGTGTGTGATGGTACGATGTGGATGATGTTTCACTCTGAGTCTGACCCCGGGATTGTGTGATGGGACGATGTGGAGGGAGCTTTGCTCTCTATCTGACCGTGGGTGTGTGTGATGGTGCAGTGTGGAGGGAGATTCACTCTGTCTCTGACCACGGGAGTGTGTGATGGGACAATGTGGATGGAGTTTCACTCAGTGTCTGACCCCGGGAGTGTGTGATGGGACGGTGTGGAGGGCGATTCACTCTGTGCCTGACCCCGGGAGAGTGTGATGGGAGTTCCACTCTGTCTCTGACCCTGGGAGTGTGTGATGGGACAGTGTGGAGGGAGTTTCACTCTGTGACTGACCCGGGAGTGTATGATGGGATGTTGTGGAGGGAGCTTCAATCTGTCTCTGACCCCGGGAGTGAGTGATGGGTCGGTACAGAGGGAGATTCACTCTGTGTCTGACCCCGGGAGTGTGTGATGGGACGGTGTGGCGGGAGATTCACTCTGTATCTGACCCCGGGAGTGTGTGATGGGACGCCGTGGAGAGAGATTCACTCTGTATCTGACCTCGGGAGTGTGTGATGGGACGGTGTGGAGGGAGATTCACTCTGTGTCTGACCCCGGGAGTGTGTGATGGGATGCTGTACAGGGAGATTCACTCTGTCTCTTACCCCGGGAGTGTGTGATGGTGCAGTGTGGAGGGAGATTCACTCTGTCTCTGACCCCGGGAGTGTGTGATGGGTCGGTGTGCAGGGACAGTCACTCTGTGTCTGACCCCGGGAGTGTGTAATGGGACAGTGTGGAGGGAGTTTCACACCGTGTCTGACCCCGGGAGTGTGTGATAGGTCGGTGTGGAGCGAGTTTCACTCTGTGTCTGACCCCAGGAGTGTGTGATGGGATGGTGTGGAGGGAGCTTTGCTCTCTATCTGACCGTGGGTGTGTGTGATGGTACAGTGTGGAGGGAGTTTCACTGTGTGTCTGACCCCGGGAGTGAGTGATGGGTCGGTACAGAGGGAGATTCACTCTGTGTCTGACCCCGGGAGTGTGTGATGGGATGGTGTGGAGGGAGCTTTGCTCTCTATCTGACCGTGGGTGTGTGTGATGGTACAGTGTGGAGGGAGTTTCACTGTGTGTCTGACCCCGGGAGTGAGTGATGGGTCGGTACAGAGGGAGATTCACTCTGTGTCTGACCCCGGGAGTGTGTGATGGGACGGTGTGGAGGGAGATTCACTCTGTATCTGACCCCGGGAGTGTGTGATGGGATGGTGTGGAGGGAGATTCACTCTGAGTCTGACCCCGGGATTGTGTGATGGGACGATGTGAAGGGAGCTTTGCTCTCTATCTGACCGTGGGTGTGTGTGATGGGACAGTGTGGAGGGAGCTTCAGTCTGTCTCTGACGCTCGGAGTGTGTGATGGTGCGGTGTGGAGGGAGATTCACACTGTCTCTGACCCTGGGAGTGAGTGATGGGACAGTGTGGAGGGAGATTCACTCTGTGTCTAACCCTGGGAGTGTGTGATGGGACAGTGTGGAGGGAGTTTCACTCCGTGTCTGACCCCGACAGACTGTGATGGGACGGTGTGGAGTGAGTGCTACCTGGTGTCTGACCCTGGGAGTGCGTGATGGGGCGATGTGGATGGAGTTTCACTCTGTGTCTAACCCAGGGAGTGTGTGATGTGACGATGTGGATGATGTTTCACTCTGTGTCTGACCCCGGGAGTGAGTGATGGGACGGTGTAGAGGGAGATTCAGTCTGTGTCTGACCACGGGAGTTTCTGATGAGACGGTGTGGAGGGAGTTTCACGCTGTGTCTGACCCCGGGAGTGTGTGATGGGACGGTGTGATGGGAGTTCCACTCTGTGTCTGACCCCGGGAGTGTGTGATGGGACAGTGTGGAGGGAGTTTCACTCTGTGACTACCCCGGGAGTGTATGATGGGATGTTGTGGAGGGAGCTTCAGTCTGTCTCTGACCCCGGGAGTGTGTGATGGTGCAGTGTGGAGGGAGATTCACTCTGTGCCTGACCCGGGAGTGTGCGACGGGAAGGTGTGGAGGGAGCTTCAGTCTGTCTCTGACCGCGGGAGTGTGTGATGGTCGGTGTGCAGGGACAGTCATTCTGTGTATGACCCCAGGAGTGAGTGATGGGAAGGTGTGGAGGGAGATTCACTCTGTCTCTGAACCCGGGAGTGTGTGATGGGACAGTGTGGAGGGAGATTCACTCTGTGTCTAACCCCGACAGTCTGTGATGGGACAGTGTGGAGGGAGATTCACTCTGTGTCTAACCCCGGGAGTGTGTGATGGGACAATGTGGATGGAGTTTCACTCAGTGTCTGACCCCGGGAGTGTGTGATGGGACGGTGTGGAGGGCGATTCACTCTGTGCCTGACACGGGAGTGTGTGATGGGACGGTGTGGAGGGAGATTCATTCTGTGTCTAACCCCGGGAGTCTGTGATGGGGCGGAGTGGAGTGAGCGCTGCCTGGTGTCTGACCCCGGGAGTGTGTGATGGGATGGTGTGGAGGGAGCTTCACTCTGTGACTGACCCCGGGAGTGAGTGATGGGACGGTGTAGAGGGAGATTCAGTCTGTAACTGACCCCGGGAGTTTCTGATGAGACGGTGTGGAGCGAGTTTCACTCTGTGTCTGACCTCGGGAGTGTGTGATGGGATGGTGTGGAGGGAGATTCACTCTGTTTCTGACCCCGGGAGTGAGTGATGGGACAGTGCAGAGGGATTTTCACTCTGTGACTGACCCCGGGAGTGTCTAATGGGATGTTGTGGAGGGAGCTTCACTCTGTGTCTGAACCCGGGAGTGAGTGATGGGACAGTGTGGAGGGAGATTCACTCTGTGTCTAACCCCGGGAGTGTGTGATGGGACAATGTGGAGGGAGTTTCACTCCGTGTCTGACCCCGAGAGTCTGTAATGGGACGGTGTGGAGTGAGCGCTACCTGGTGTCTGACGCCGGGAATGCGTGATGGGGCGAAGTGGATGGAGTTGCGCTCTGTGTCTAACCCAGGGAGTGTGTGATGGTACGATGTGGATGATGTTTCACTCTGAGTCTGACCCCGGGATTGTGTGATGGGACGATGTGGAGGGAGCTTTGCTCTCTATCTGACCGTGGGTGTGTGTGATGGGACAGTGTGGAGGGAGCTTCAGTCTGTCTCTGACGCTCGGAGTGTGTGATGGTGCGGTGTGGAGGGAGATTCACTCAGTGTCTGACCCCGGGAGTGTGTGATGGGACGGTGTGGAGGGAGTTTCACTCCGTGTCTGACCCCGACAGTCTGTGATGGGACGGTGTGGAGTGAGCGCTACCTGGTGTCTGACGCCGGGAGTGCGTGATGGGGCGAAGTGGATGGAGTTTCACTCTGTGTCTAACCCCGGGAGTGTGTGATGGGACGATGTGGAGGGAGTTTCACTCCGTGTCTGACCCCGAGAGTCTGTAATGGGACGGTGTGGAGTGAGCGCTACCTGGTGTCTGACGCCGGGAATGCGTGATGGGGCGAAGTGGATGGAGTTGCACTCTGTGTCTAACCCAGGGAGTGTGTGATGGTACGATGTGGATGATGTTTCACTCTGAGTCTGACCCCGGGATTGTGTGATGGGACGATGTGGAGGGAGCTTTGCTCTCTATCTGACCGTGGGTGTGTGTGATGGGACAGTGTGGAGGGAGCTTCAGTCTGTCTCTGACGCTCGGAGTGTGTGATGGGACAGTGTAGAGGGAGATTCACTCTGTGTCTGACCCCGGGAGTGTGTGATGGTGCGGTGTGGAGGGAGATTCACTCAGTGTCTGACCCGGGAGTGTATGATGGGATGTTGTGGAGGGAGCTTCAATCTGTCTCTGACCCCGGGAGTGAGTGATGGGTCGGTACAGAGGGAGATTCACTCTGTGTCTGACCCCGGGAGTGTGTGATGGGACGGTGTGGCGGGAGATTCACTCTGTATCTGACCCCGGGAGTGTGTGATGGGACGCCGTGGAGAGAGATTCACTCTGTATCTGACCTCGGGAGTGTGTGATGGGACGGTGTGGAGGGAGATTCACTCTGTGTCTGACCCCGGGAGTGTGTGATGGGATGCTGTACAGGGAGATTCACTCTGTCTCTGACCCCGGGAGTGTGTGATGGTGCAGTGTGGAGGGAGATTCACTCTGTCTCTGACCCCGGGAGTGTGTGATGGGTCGGTGTGCAGGGACAGTCACTCTGTGTCTGACCCCGGGAGTGTGTAATGGGACAGTGTGGAGGGAGTTTCACACCGTGTCTGACCCCGGGAGTGTGTGATAGGTCGGTGTGGAGCGAGTTTCACTCTGTGTCTGACCCCAGGAGTGTGTGATGGGATGGTGTGGAGGGAGCTTTGCTCTCTATCTGACCGTGGGTGTGTGTGATGGTACAGTGTGGAGGGAGTTTCACTGTGTGTCTGACCCCGGGAGTGAGTGATGGGTCGGTACAGAGGGAGATTCACTCTGTGTCTGACCCCGGGAGTGTGTGATGGGATGGTGTGGAGGGAGCTTTGCTCTCTATCTGACCGTGGGTGTGTGTGATGGTACAGTGTGGAGGGAGTTTCACTGTGTGTCTGACCCCGGGAGTGAGTGATGGGTCGGTACAGAGGGAGATTCACTCTGTGTCTGACCCCGGGAGTGTGTGATGGGACGGTGTGGAGGGAGATTCACTCTGTATCTGACCCCGGGAGTGTGTGATGGGATGGTGTGGAGGGAGATTCACTCTGTGTCTGACCCCGGGAGTGTGTGGTGGGATGGTGTACAGGGAGATTCACTCCGTGTCTGACCCCAACAGTCTGTGATGGGAAGGTGTGGAGTGAGCGCTACCTGGTGTCTGACCCCGGGAGTGCGTGATGGGGCGATGTTGATGGAGTTTCACTCTGTGTCTAACCCCAGGAGTGTGTGATGGGACGATGTGGATGATGATTCACTCTGAGTCTGACCCCGGGATTGTGTGATGGGACGATGTGAAGGGAGCTTTGCTCTCTATCTGACCGTGGGTGTGTGTGATGGGACAGTGTGGAGGGAGCTTCAGTCTGTCTCTGACGCTCGGAGTGTGTGATGGTGCGGTGTGGAGGGAGATTCACACTGTCTCTGACCCTGGGAGTGAGTGATGGGACAGTGTGGAGGGAGATTCACTCTGTGTCTAACCTTGGGAGTGTGTGATGGGACAGTGTGGAGGGAGTTTCACTCCGTGTCTGACCCCGACAGACTGTGATGGGACGGTGTGGAGTGAGTGCTACCTGGTGTCTGACCCTGGGAGTGCGTGATGGGGCGATGTGGATGGAGTTTCACTCTGTGTCTAACCCAGGGAGTGTGTGATGTGACGATGTGGATGATGTTTCACTCTGTGTCTGACCCCGGGAGTGAGTGATGGGACGGTGTAGAGGGAGATTCAGTCTGTGTCTGACCACGGGAGTTTCTGATGAGACGGTGTGGAGGGAGTTTCACGCTGTGTCTGACCCCGGGAGTGTGTGATGGGACGGTGTGATGGGAGTTCCACTCTGTGTCTGACCCCGGGAGTGTGTGATGGGACAGTGTGGAGGGAGTTTCACTCTGTGACTACCCCGGGAGTGTATGATGGGATGTTGTGGAGGGAGCTTCAGTCTGTCTCTGACCCCGGGAGTGTGTGATGGTGCAGTGTGGAGGGAGATTCACTCTGTGCCTGACCCGGGAGTGTGCGACGGGAAGGTGTGGAGGGAGCTTCAGTCTGTCTCTGACCGCGGGAGTGTGTGATGGTCGGTGTGCAGGGACAATCATTCTGTGTATGACCCCAGGAGTGAGTGATGGGAAGGTGTGGAGGGAGATTCACTCTGTCTCTGAACCCGGGAGTGTGTGATGGGACAGTGTGGAGGGAGATTCACTCTGTGTCTAACCCCGACAGTCTGTGATGGGACAGTGTGGAGGGAGATTCACTCTGTGTCTAACCCCGGGAGTGTGTGATGGGACAATGTGGATGGAGTTTCACTCAGTGTCTGACCCCGGGAGTGTGTGATGGGACGGTGTGGAGGGCGATTCACTCTGTGCCTGACACGGGAGTGTGTGATGGGACGGTGTGGAGGGAGATTCATTCTGTGTCTAACCCCGGGAGTCTGTGATGGGGCGGAGTGGAGTGAGCGCTGCCTGGTGTCTGACCCCGGGAGTGTGTGATGGGATGGTGTGGAGGGAGCTTCACTCTGTGACTGACCCCG
Source organism: Hypanus sabinus (assembly GCF_030144855.1). Classification (NCBI taxonomy): domain Eukaryota; kingdom Metazoa; phylum Chordata; class Chondrichthyes; order Myliobatiformes; family Dasyatidae; genus Hypanus; species Hypanus sabinus. Next base: position 25,008 of record NW_026779127.1, on the reverse strand, counting down.
GGAGTGAGTGATGGGACGGTGTAGAGGGAGATTCAGTCTGTAACTGACCCCGGGAGTTTCTGATGAGACGGTGTGGAGGGAGCTTCACTCTGTGTCTGAACCCGGGAGTGAGTGATGGGACAGTGTGGAGGGAGATTCACTCTGTGTCTAACCCCGGGAGTGTGTGATGGGACAATGTGGAGGGAGTTTCACTCCGTGTCTGACCCCGAGAGTCTGTAATGGGACGGTGTGGAGTGAGCGCTACCTGGTGTCTGACGCCGGGAATGCGTGATGGGGCGAAGTGGATGGAGTTGCGCTCTGTGTCTAACCCAGGGAGTGTGTGATGGTACGATGTGGATGATGTTTCACTCTGAGTCTGACCCCGGGATTGTGTGATGGGACGATGTGGAGGGAGCTTTGCTCTCTATCTGACCGTGGGTGTGTGTGATGGTGCAGTGTGGAGGGAGATTCATCTGTGTCTAACCCTGGGAGTGTGTGATGGGACAGTGTGGAGGGAGTTTCACTCCGTGTCTGACCCCGACAGACTGTGATGGGACGGTGTGGAGTGAGTGCTACCTGGTGTCTGACCCTGGGAGTGCGTGATGGGGCGATGTGGATGGAGTTTCACTCTGTGTCTAACCCAGGGAGTGTGTGATGTGACGATGTGGATGATGTTTCACTCTGTGTCTGACTCCGGGAGTGAGTGATGGGACGGTGTAGAGGGAGATTCAGTCTGTGTCTGACCACGGGAGTTTCTGATGAGACGGTATGGAGGGAGTTTCACGCTGTGTCTGACCCCGGGAGTGTGTGATGGGACGGTGTGATGGGAGTTCCACTCTGTGTCTGACCCCGGGAGTGTGTGATGGGACAGTGTGGAGGGAGTTTCACTCTGTGACTACCCCGGGAGTGTATGATGGGATGTTGTGGAGGAAGCTTCAGTCTGTCTCTGACCCCGGGAGTGTGTGATGGTGCAGTGTGGAGGGAGATTCACTCTGTCTCTGACCACGGGAGTGTGTGATGGGTCGGTGTGCAGGGACAGTCACTCTGTGTCTGACCACGGGATTGAGTGATGGGACAGTGTGGACGGAGATTCACTCTGTGTCAAACCCCGGGAGTGTGTGATGGGACAGTGTGGAGGGAGTTTCACCCCGTGTCTGACCCCGGGATTGTGTGATGGGAAGGTGTGGAGGGAGCTTCAGTCTGTCTCTGACCGCGGGAGTGTGTGATGGTCGGTGTGCAGGGACAGTCATTCTGTGTATGACCCCAGGAGTGAGTGATGGGAAGGTGTGGAGGGAGATTAACTCTGTCTCTGAACCCGGGAGTGTGTGATGGGACAGTGTGGAGGGAGATTCACTCTGTGTCTAACCCCGACAGTCTGTGATGGGACAGTGTGGAGGGAGATTCACTCTGTGTCTAACCCCGGGAGTGTGTGATGGGACAATGTGGATGGAGTTTCACTCAGTGTCTGACCCCGGGAGTGTGTGATGGGACGGTGTGGAGGGCGATTCACTCTGTGCCTGACACGGGAGTGTGTGATGGGACGGTGTGGAGGGAGATTCATTCTGTGTCTAACCCCGTGAGTCTGTGATGGGGCGGAGTGGAGTGAGCGCTGCCTGGTGTCTGACCCCGGGAGTGTGTGATGGGATGGTGTGGAGGGAGCTTCACTCTGTGACTGACCCCGGGAGAGAGTGATGGGACGGTGTAGAGGGAGATTCAGTCTGTAACTGACCCCGGGAGTTTCGGATGAGACGGTGTGGAGCGAGTTTCACTCTGTGTCTGACCTCGGGAGTGTGTGATGGGATGGTGTGGAGGGAGATTCACTCTGTTTCTGACCCCGGGAGTGAGTGATGGGACAGTGCAGAGGGATTTTCACTCTGTGACTGACCCCGGGAGTGTCTGATGGGATGTTGTGGAGGGAGCTTCACTCTGTGTCTGAACCCGGGAGTGAGTGATGGGACAGTGTGGAGGGAGATTCACTCTGTGTCTAACCCCGGGAGTGTGTGATGGGACAATGTGGAGGGAGTTTCACTCCGTGTCTGACCCCGAGAGTCTGTAATGGGACGGTGTGGAGTGAGCGCTACCTGGTGTCTGACCCCGGGAGTGCGTGATGGGGCGAAGTGGATGGAGTTTCACTCTGTGTCTAACCCAGGGAGTGTGTGATGGTACGATGTGGATGATGTTTCACTCTGAGTCTGACCCCGGGATTGTGTGATGGGACGATGTGGAGGGAGCTTTGCTCTCTATCTGACCGTGGGTGTGTGTGATGGTGCAGTGTGGAGGGAGATTCACTCTGTCTCTGACCACGGGAGTGTGTGATGGGACAATGTGGATGGAGTTTCACTCAGTGTCTGACCCCGGGAGTGTGTGATGGGACGGTGTGGAGGGCGATTCACTCTGTGCCTGACCCCGGGAGAGTGTGATGGGAGTTCCACTCTGTCTCTGACCCTGGGAGTGTGTGATGGGACAGTGTGGAGGGAGTTTCACTCTGTGACTGACCCGGGAGTGTATGATGGGATGTTGTGGAGGGAGCTTCAATCTGTCTCTGACCCCGGGAGTGTGTGATGGTGCAGTGTGGAGGGAGATTCACTCTGTCTCTGACCCCGGGATTGTGTGATGGGTCGGTGTGCAGGGACAGTCACTCTGTGTCTGACCACGGGAGTCAGTGATGGGACAGTGTGGAGGGAGATTCACTCTGTGTCAAACCCCGTGATTGTGTGATGGGACAGTGTGGAGGGTGTTTCACCCTGTGTCTGACCCCGGGATTGTGTGATGGGACGATGTGGAGGGAGATTCATTCTGTGTCTAACCCCGGGAGTCTGTGATGGGGCGGAGTGGAGTGAGCGCTGCCTGGTGTCTGACCCCGGGAGTGTGTGATGGGATGGTGTGGAGGGAGCTTCACTCTGTGACTGACCCCGGGAGTGAGTGATGGGACGGTGTAGAGGGAGATTCAGTCTGTAACTGACCCCGGGAGTTTCGGATGAGACGGTGTGGAGCGAGTTTCACTCTGTGTCTGACCTCGGGAGTGTGTGATGGGATGGTGTGGAGGGAGATTCACTCTGTTTCTGACCCCGGGAGTGAGTGATGGGACAGTGCAGAGGGATTTTCACTCTGTGACTGACGCCGGGAGTGTCTGATGGGATGTTGTGGAGGGAGCTTCACTCTGTGTCTGAACCCGGGAGTGAGTGATGGGACAGTGTGGAGGGAGATTCACTCTGTGTCTAACCCCGGGAGTGTGTGATGGGACAATGTGGAGGGAGTTTCACTCCGTGTCTGACCCCGAGAGTCTGTAATGGGACGATGTGGAGGGAGCTTTGCTCTCTATCTGACCGTGGGTGTGTGTGATGGTGCAGTGTGGAGGGAGATTCACTCTGTCTCTGACCACGGGAGTGTGAGATGGGACAATATGGAGGGAGTTTCACTCTGTGACTGACCCGGGAGTGTATGATGGGATGTTGTGGAGGGAGCTTCAATCTGTCTCTGACCCCGGGAGTGTGTGATGGTGCAGTGTGGAGGGAGATTCACTCTGTCTCTGACCCCGGGATTGTGTGATGGGTCGGTGTGCAGGGACAGTCACTCTGTGTCTGACCACGGGAGTCAGTGATGGGACAGTGTGGAGGGAGATTCACTCTGTGTCAAACCCCGTGATTGTGTGATGGGACAGTGTGGAGGGAGTTTCACCCTGTGTCTGACCCCGGGATTGTGTGATGGGACGATGTGGAGGGAGCTTTGCTCTCTATCTGACCGTGGGTGTGTGTGATGGGACAGTGTGGAGGGAGTTTCACTGTGTGTCTGACCCCGGGAGTGAGTGATGGGTCGGTACAGAGGGAGATTCACTCTGTGTCTGACCCCGGGAGTGTGTGATGGGACGGTGTGGCGGGAGATTCACTCTGTATCTGACCCCGGGAGTGTGTGATGGGACGGTGTGGAGGGCGATTCACTCTGTGCCTGACACGGGAGTGTGTGATGGGACGGTGTGGAGGGAGATTCATTCTGTGTCTAACCCCGGGAGTCTGTGATGGGGCGGAGTGGAGTGAGCGCTGCCTGGTGTCTGACCCCGGGAGTGTGTGATGGGATGGTGTGGAGGGAGCTTCACTCTGTGACTGACCCCGGGAGTGAGTGATGGGACGGTGTAGAGGGAGATTCAGTCTGTAACTGACCCCGGGAGTTTCTGATGAGACGGTGTGGAGCGAGTTTCACTCTGTGTCTGACCTCGGGAGTGTGTGATGGGATGGTGTGGAGGGAGATTCACTCTGTTTCTGACCCCGGGAGTGAGTGATGGGACAGTGCAGAGGGATTTTCACTCTGTGACTGACCCCGGGAGTGTCTGATGGGATGTTGTGGAGGGAGCTTCACTCTGTGTCTGAACCCGGGAGTGAGTGATGGGACAGTGTGGAGGGAGATTCACTCTGTGTCTGACCCCGGGAGAGTGTGATGGGACGGTGCGGAGGGAGTTTCACTCTGTGTCTGACCCCGGGAATGTGTGATGGGACGGTGTGGAGGGAGATTCACTCAGTGTCTGACCCCGGGAGTGTGTGATGGGACGGTGTGGAGGGAGTTTCACTCCGTGTCTGACCCCGACAGTCTGTGATGGGACGGTGTGGAGTGAGCGCTACCTGGTGTCTGACGCCGGGAGTGCGTGATGGGGCGAAGTGGATGGAGTTGCACTCTGTGTCTAACCCAGGGAGTGTGTGATGGTACGATGTGGATGATGTTTCACTCTGAGTCTGACCCCGGGATTGTGTGATGGGACGATGTGGAGGGAGCTTTGCTCTCTATCTGACCGTGGGTGTGTGTGATGGGACAGTGTGGAGGGAGCTTCAGTCTGTCTCTGACGCTCGGAGTGTGTGATGGTGCGGTGTGGAGGGAGATTCACTCAGTGTCTGACCCCGGGAGTGTGTGATGGGACGGTGTGGAGGGAGTTTCACTCCGTGTCTGACCCCGACAGTCTGTGATGGGACGGTGTGGAGTGAGTGCTACCTGGTGTCTGACCCCGGGAGTGCGTGATGGGGCGATGTTGATGGAGTTTCACTCTGTGTCTAACCCCAGGAGTGTGTGATGGGACGATGTGGATGATGATTCACTCTGAATCTGACCCCGGGATTGTGTGATGGGACGATGTGAAGGGAGCTTTGCTCTCTATCTGACCGTGGGTGTGTGTGATGGGACAGTGTGGAGGGAGCTTCAGTCTGTCTCTGACGCTCGGAGTGTGTGATGGTGCGGTGTGGAGGGAGATTCACACTGTCTCTGACCCTGGGAGTGAGTGATGGGACAGTGTGGAGGGAGATTCACTCTGTGTCTAACCCTGGGAGTGTGTGATGGGACAGTGTGGAGGGAGTTTCACTCCGTGTCTGACCCCGACAGACTGTGATGGGACGGTGTGGAGTGAGTGCTACCTGGTGTCTGACCCTGGGAGTGCGTGATGGGGCGATGTGGATGGAGTTTCACTCTGTGTCTAACCCAGGGAGTGTGTGATGTGACGATGTGGATGATGTTTCACTCTGTGTCTGACCCCGGGAGTGAGTGATGGGACGGTGTAGAGGGAGATTCAGTCTGTGTCTGACCACGGGAGTTTCTGATGAGACGGTATGGAGGGAGTTTCACGCTGTGTCTGACCCCGGGAGTGTGTGATGGGATGGTGTGATGGGAGTTCCACTCTGTGTCTGACCCCGGGAGTGTGTGATGGGACAGTGTGGAGGGAGTTTCACTCTGTGACTACCCCGGGAGTGTATGATGGGATGTTGTGGAGGAAGCTTCAGTCTGTCTCTGACCCCGGGAGTGTGTGATGGTGCAGTGTGGAGGGAGATTCACTCTGTCTCTGACCACGGGAGTGTGTGATGGGTCGGTGTGCAGGGACAGTCACTCTGTGTCTGACCACGGGATTGAGTGATGGGACAGTGTGGACGGAGATTCACTCTGTGTCAAACCCCGGGAGTGTGTGATGGGACAGTGTGGAGGGAGTTTCACCCCGTGTCTGACCCCGGGATTGTGTGATGGGAAGGTGTGGAGGGAGCTTCAGTCTGTCTCTGACCGCGGGAGTGTGTGATGGTCGGTGTGCAGGGACAGTCATTCTGTGTATGACCCCAGGAGTGAGTGATGGGAAGGTGTGGAGGGAGATTAACTCTGTCTCTGAACCCGGGAGTGTGTGATGGGACAGTGTGGAGGGAGATTCACTCTGTGTCTAACCCCGACAGTCTGTGATGGGACAGTGTGGAGGGAGATTCACTCTGTGTCTAACCCCGGGAGTGTGTGATGGGACAATGTGGATGGAGTTTCACTCAGTGTCTGACCCCGGGAGTGTGTGATGGGACGGTGTGGAGGGCGATTCACTCTGTGCCTGACACGGGAGTGTGTGATGGGACGGTGTGGAGGGAGATTCATTCTGTGTCTAACCCCGGGAGTCTGTGATGGGGCGGAGTGGAGTGAGCGCTGCCTGGTGTCTGACCCCGGGAGTGTGTGATGGGATGGTGTGGAGGGAGCTTCACTCTGTGACTGACCCCGGGAGAGAGTGATGGGACGGTGTAGAGGGAGATTCAGTCTGTAACTGACCCCGGGAGTTTCGGATGAGACGGTGTGGAGCGAGTTTCACTCTGTGTCTGACCTCGGGAGTGTGTGATGGGATGGTGTGGAGGGAGATTCACTCTGTTTCTGACCCCGGGAGTGAGTGATGGGACAGTGCAGAGGGATTTTCACTCTGTGACTGACCCCGGGAGTGTCTGATGGGATGTTGTGGAGGGAGCTTCACTCTGTGTCTGAACCCGGGAGTGAGTGATGGGACAGTGTGGAGGGAGATTCACTCTGTGTCTAACCCCGGGAGTGTGTGATGGGACAATGTGGAGGGAGTTTCACTCCGTGTCTGACCCCGAGAGTCTGTAATGGGACGGTGTGGAGTGAGCGCTACCTGGTGTCTGACCCCGGGAGTGCGTGATGGGGCGAAGTGGATGGAGTTTCACTCTGTGTCTAACCCAGGGAGTGTGTGATGGTACGATGTGGATGATGTTTCACTCTGAGTCTGACCCCGGGATTGTGTGATGGGACGATGTGGAGGGAGCTTTGCTCTCTATCTGACCGTGGGTGTGTGTGATGGTGCAGTGTGGAGGGAGATTCACTCTGTCTCTGACCACGGGAGTGTGTGATGGGACAATGTGGATGGAGTTTCACTCAGTGTCTGACCCCGGGAGTGTGTGATGGGACGGTGTGGAGGGCGATTCACTCTGTGCCTGACCCCGGGAGAGTGTGATGGGAGTTCCACTCTGTCTCTGACCCTGGGAGTGTGTGATGGGACAGTGTGGAGGGAGTTTCACTCTGTGACTGACCCGGGAGTGTATGATGGGATGTTGTGGAGGGAGCTTCAATCTGTCTCTGACCCCGGGAGTGTGTGATGGTGCAGTGTGGAGGGAGATTCACTCTGTCTCTGACCCCGGGATTGTGTGATGGGTCGGTGTGCAGGGACAGTCACTCTGTGTCTGACCACGGGAGTCAGTGATGGGACAGTGTGGAGGGAGATTCACTCTGTGTCAAACCCCGTGATTGTGTGATGGGACAGTGTGGAGGGTGTTTCACCCTGTGTCTGACCCCGGGATTGTGTGATGGGACGATGTGGAGGGAGATTCATTCTGTGTCTAACCCCGGGAGTCTGTGATGGGGCGGAGTGGAGTGAGCGCTGCCTGGTGTCTGACCCCGGGAGTGTGTGATGGGATGGTGTGGAGGGAGCTTCACTCTGTGACTGACCCCGGGAGTGAGTGATGGGACGGTGTAGAGGGAGATTCAGTCTGTAACTGACCCCGGGAGTTTCGGATGAGACGGTGTGGAGCGAGTTTCACTCTGTGTCTGACCTCGGGAGTGTGTGATGGGATGGTGTGGAGGGAGATTCACTCTGTTTCTGACCCCGGGAGTGAGTGATGGGACAGTGCAGAGGGATTTTCACTCTGTGACTGACGCCGGGAGTGTCTGATGGGATGTTGTGGAGGGAGCTTCACTCTGTGTCTGAACCCGGGAGTGAGTGATGGGACAGTGTGGAGGGAGATTCACTCTGTGTCTAACCCCGGGAGTGTGTGATGGGACAATGTGGAGGGAGTTTCACTCCGTGTCTGACCCCGAGAGTCTGTAATGGGACGATGTGGAGGGAGCTTTGCTCTCTATCTGACCGTGGGTGTGTGTGATGGTGCAGTGTGGAGGGAGATTCACTCTGTCTCTGACCACGGGAGTGTGAGATGGGACAATATGGAGGGAGTTTCACTCTGTGACTGACCCGGGAGTGTATGATGGGATGTTGTGGAGGGAGCTTCAATCTGTCTCTGACCCCGGGAGTGTGTGATGGTGCAGTGTGGAGGGAGATTCACTCTGTCTCTGACCCCGGGATTGTGTGATGGGTCGGTGTGCAGGGACAGTCACTCTGTGTCTGACCACGGGAGTCAGTGATGGGACAGTGTGGAGGGAGATTCACTCTGTGTCAAACCCCGTGATTGTGTGATGGGACAGTGTGGAGGGAGTTTCACCCTGTGTCTGACCCCGGGATTGTGTGATGGGACGATGTGGAGGGAGCTTTGCTCTCTATCTGACCGTGGGTGTGTGTGATGGGACAGTGTGGAGGGAGTTTCACTGTGTGTCTGACCCCGGGAGTGAGTGATGGGTCGGTACAGAGGGAGATTCACTCTGTGTCTGACCCCGGGAGTGTGTGATGGGACGGTGTGGCGGGAGATTCACTCTGTATCTGACCCCGGGAGTGTGTGATGGGACGGTGTGGAGGGCGATTCACTCTGTGCCTGACACGGGAGTGTGTGATGGGACGGTGTGGAGGGAGATTCATTCTGTGTCTAACCCCGGGAGTCTGTGATGGGGCGGAGTGGAGTGAGCGCTGCCTGGTGTCTGACCCCGGGAGTGTGTGATGGGATGGTGTGGAGGGAGCTTCACTCTGTGACTGACCCCGGGAGTGAGTGATGGGACGGTGTAGAGGGAGATTCAGTCTGTAACTGACCCCGGGAGTTTCTGATGAGACGGTGTGGAGCGAGTTTCACTCTGTGTCTGACCTCGGGAGTGTGTGATGGGATGGTGTGGAGGGAGATTCACTCTGTTTCTGACCCCGGGAGTGAGTGATGGGACAGTGCAGAGGGATTTTCACTCTGTGACTGACCCCGGGAGTGTCTGATGGGATGTTGTGGAGGGAGCTTCACTCTGTGTCTGAACCCGGGAGTGAGTGATGGGACAGTGTGGAGGGAGATTCACTCTGTGTCTAACCCCGGGAGTGTGTGATGGGACAATGTGGAGGGAGTTTCACTCCGTGTCTGACCCCGAGAGTCTGTAATGGGACGGTGTGGAGTGAGCGCTACCTGGTGTCTGACGCCGGGAATGCGTGATGGGGCGAAGTGGATGGAGTTGCGCTCTGTGTCTAACCCAGGGAGTGTGTGATGGTACGATGTGGATGATGTTTCACTCTGAGTCTGACCCCGGGATTGTGTGATGGGACGATGTGGAGGGAGCTTTGCTCTCTATCTGACCGTGGGTGTGTGTGATGGGACAGTGTGGAGGGAGCTTCAGTCTGTCTCTGACGCTCGGAGTGTGTGATGGTGCGGTGTGGAGGGAGATTCACTCAGTGTCTGACCCCGGGAGTGTGTGATGGGACGGTGTGGAGGGAGTTTCACTCCGTGTCTGACCCCGACAGTCTGTGATGGGACGGTGTGGAGTGAGCGCTACCTGGTGTCTGACGCCGGGAGTGCGTGATGGGGCGAAGTGGATGGAGTTGCACTCTGTGTCTAACCCAGGGAGTGTGTGATGGTACGATGTGGATGATGTTTCACTCTGAGTCTGACCCCGGGATTGTGTGATGGGACGATGTGGAGGGAGCTTTGCTCACTATCTGACCGTGGGTGTGTGTGATGGGACAGTGTGGAGGGAGCTTCAGTCTGTCTCTGACGCTCGGAGTGTGTGATGGTGCGGTGTGGAGGGAGATTCACTCAGTGTCTGACCCCGGGAGTGTGTGATGGGACGGTGTGGAGGGAGTTTCACTCCGTGTCTGACCCCGACAGTCTGTGATGGGACGGTGTGGAGTGAGTGCTACCTGGTGTCTGACCCCGGGAGTGTGTGATGGGACGGTGTGGAGGGAGATTCACTGTGTGTCTGACCCCGGGAGTGCGTGATGGGGCGATGTTGATGGAGTTTCACTCTGTGTCTAACCCCAGGAGTGTGTGATGGGACGATGTGGATGATGATTCACTCTGAATCTGACCCCGGGATTGTGTGATGGGACGATGTGAAGGGAGCTTTGCTCTCTATCTGAGCGTGGGTGTGTGTGATGGGACAGTGTGGAGGGAGCTTCAGTCTGTCTCTGACGCTCGGAGTGTGTGATGGTGCGGTGTGGAGGGAGATTCACACTGTCTCTGACCCTGGGAGTGAGTGATGGGACAGTGTGGAGGGAGATTCACTCTGTGTCTAACCCTGGGAGTGTGTGATGGGACAGTGTGGAGGGAGTTTCACTCCGTGTCTGACCCCGACAGACTGTGATGGGACGGTGTGGAGTGAGTGCTACCTGGTGTCTGACCCTGGGAGTGCGTGATGGGGCGATGTGGATGGAGTTTCACTCTGTGTCTAACCCAGGGAGTGTGTGATGTGACGATGTGGATGATGTTTCACTCTGTGTCTGACCCCGGGAGTGAGTGATGGGACGGTGTAGAGGGAGATTCAGTCTGTGTCTGACCACGGGAGTTTCTGATGAGACGGTATGGAGGGAGTTTCACGCTGTGTCTGACCCCGGGAGTGTGTGATGGGATGGTGTGATGGGAGTTCCACTCTGTGTCTGACCCCGGGAGTGTGTGATGGGACAGTGTGGAGGGAGTTTCACTCTGTGACTACCCCGGGAGTGTATGATGGGATGTTGTGGAGGAAGCTTCAGTCTGTCTCTGACCCCGGGAGTGTGTGATGGTGCAGTGTGGAGGGAGATTCACTCTGTCTCTGACCACGGGAGTGTGTGATGGGTCGGTGTGCAGGGACAGTCACTCTGTGTCTGACCACGGGATTGAGTGATGGGACAGTGTGGACGGAGATTCACTCTGTGTCAAACCCCGGGAGTGTGTGATGGGACAGTGTGGAGGGAGTTTCACCCCGTGTCTGACCCCGGGATTGTGTGATGGGAAGGTGTGGAGGGAGCTTCAGTCTGTCTCTGACCGCGGGAGTGTGTGATGGTCGGTGTGCAGGGACAGTCATTCTGTGTATGACCCCAGGAGTGAGTGATGGGAAGGTGTGGAGGGAGATTAACTCTGTCTCTGAACCCGGGAGTGTGTGATGGGACAGTGTGGAGGGAGATTCACTCTGTGTCTAACCCCGACAGTCTGTGATGGGACAGTGTGGAGGGAGATTCACTCTGTGTCTAACCCCGGGAGTGTGTGATGGGACAATGTGGATGGAGTTTCACTCAGTGTCTGACCCCGGGAGTGTGTGATGGGACGGTGTGGAGGGCGATTCACTCTGTGCCTGACACGGGAGTGTGTGATGGGACAGTGTGGAGGGAGATTCATTCTGTGTCTAACCCCGGGAGTCTGTGATGGGGCGGAGTGGAGTGAGCGCTGCCTGGTGTCTGACCCCGGGAGTGTGTGATGGGATGGTGTGGAGGGAGCTTCACTCTGTGACTGACCCCGGGAGAGAGTGATGGGACGGTGTAGAGGGAGATTCAGTCTGTAACTGACCCCGGGAGTTTCGGATGAGACGGTGTGGAGCGAGTTTCACTCTGTGTCTGACCTCGGGAGTGTGTGATGGGATGGTGTGGAGGGAGATTCACTCTGTTTCTGACCCCGGGAGTGAGTGATGGGACAGTGCAGAGGGATTTTCACTCTGTGACTGACCCCGGGAGTGTCTGATGGGATGTTGTGGAGGGAGCTTCACTCTGTGTCTGAACCCGGGAGTGAGTGATGGGACAGTGTGGAGGGAGATTCACTCTGTGTCTAACCCCGGGAGTGTGTGATGGGACAATGTGGAGGGAGTTTCACTCCGTGTCTGACCCCGAGAGTCTGTAATGGGACGGTGTGGAGTGAGCGCTACCTGGTGTCTGACCCCGGGAGTGCGTGATGGGGCGAAGTGGATGGAGTTTCACTCTGTGTCTAACCCAGGGAGTGTGTGATGGTACGATGTGGATGATGTTTCACTCTGAGTCTGACCCCGGGATTGTGTGATGGGACGATGTGGAGGGAGCTTTGCTCTCTATCTGACCGTGGGTGTGTGTGATGGTGCAGTGTGGAGGGAGATTCACTCTGTCTCTGACCACGGGAGTGTGTGATGGGACAATGTGGATGGAGTTTCACTCAGTGTCTGACCCCGGGAGTGTGTGATGGGACGGTGTGGAGGGCGATTCACTCTGTGCCTGACCCCGGGAGAGTGTGATGGGAGTTCCACTCTGTCTCTGACCCTGGGAGTGTGTGATGGGACAGTGTGGAGGGAGTTTCACTCTGTGACTGACCCGGGAGTGTATGATGGGATGTTGTGGAGGGAGCTTCAATCTGTCTCTGACCCCGGGAGTGTGTGATGGTGCAGTGTGGAGGGAGATTCACTCTGTCTCTGACCCCGGGATTGTGTGATGGGTCGGTGTGCAGGGACAGTCACTCTGTGTCTGACCACGGGAGTCAGTGATGGGACAGTGTGGAGGGAGATTCACTCTGTGTCAAACCCCGTGATTGTGTGATGGGACAGTGTGGAGGGTGTTTCACCCTGTGTCTGACCCCGGGATTGTGTGATGGGACGATGTGGAGGGAGATTCATTCTGTGTCTAACCCCGGGAGTCTGTGATGGGGCGGAGTGGAGTGAGCGCTGCCTGGTGTCTGACCCCGGGAGTGTGTGATGGGATGGTGTGGAGGGAGCTTCACTCTGTGACTGACCCCGGGAGTGAGTGATGGGACGGTGTAGAGGGAGATTCAGTCTGTAACTGACCCCGGGAGTTTCGGATGAGACGGTGTGGAGCGAGTTTCACTCTGTGTCTGACCTCGGGAGTGTGTGATGGGATGGTGTGGAGGGAGATTCACTCTGTTTCTGACCCCGGGAGTGAGTGATGGGACAGTGCAGAGGGATTTTCACTCTGTGACTGACCCCGGGAGTGTCTGATGGGATGTTGTGGAGGGAGCTTCACTCTGTGTCTGAACCCGGGAGTGAGTGATGGGACAGTGTGGAGGGAGATTCACTCTGTGTCTAACCCCGGGAGTGTGTGATGGGACAATGTGGAGGGAGTTTCACTCCGTGTCTGACCCCGAGAGTCTGTAATGGGACGGTGTGGAGTGAGCGCTACCTGGTGTCTGACGCCGGGAGTGCGTGATGGGACGATGTGGAGGGAGCTTTGCTCTCTATCTGACCGTGGGTGTGTGTGATGGTGCAGTGTGGAGGGAGATTCACTCTGTCTCTGACCACGGGAGTGTGAGATGGGACAATGTGGATGGAGTTTCACTCAGTGTCAGACCCCGGGAGTGTGTGATGGGACGGTGTGGAGGGCGATTCACTCTGTGCCTGACCCCGGGAGAGTGTGATGGGAGTTCCACTCTGTCTCTGACCCTGGGAGTGTGTGATGGGACAGTGTGGAGGGAGTTTCACTCTGTGACTGACCCGGGAGTGTATGATGGGATGTTGTGGAGGGAGCTTCAATCTGTCTCTGACCCCGGGAGTGTGTGATGGTGCAGTGTGGAGGGAGATTCACTCTGTCTCTGACCCCGGGATTGTGTGATGGGTCGGTGTGCAGGGACAGTCACTCTGTGTCTGACCACGGGAGTCAGTGATGGGACAGTGTGGAGGGAGATTCACTCTGTGTCAAACCCCGTGATTGTGTGATGGGACAGTGTGGAGGGAGTTTCACCCTGTGTCTGACCCCGGGAGTGAGTGATGGGTCGGTACAGAGGGAGATTCACTCTGTGTCTGACCCCGGGAGTGTGTGATGGGACGGTGTGGCGGGAGATTCACTCTGTATCTGACCCCGGGAGTGTGTGATGGGACGCCGTGGAGAGAGATTCACTCTGTGTCTGACCTCGGGAGTGTGTGATTGGACGGTGTGGAGGGAGATTCACTCTGTGTCTGACCCCGGGAGTGTGTGATGGGATGCTGTACACGGAGATTCACTCTGTCTCTGACCCCGGGAGTGTGTGATGGTGCAGTGTGGAGGGAGATTCACTCTGTCTCTGACCCCGGGAGTGTGTGATGGGACGGTGTGATGGGAGTTCCACTCTGTGTCTGACCCCGGGAGTGTGTGATGGGACAGTGTGGAGGGAGTTTCACCATGTGACTACCCCGGGAGTGTATGATGGGATGTTGTGGAGGAAGCTTCAGTCTGTCTCTGACCCCGGGAGTGTGTGATGGTGCAGTGTGGAGGGAGATTCACTCTGTCTCTGACCACGGGAGTGTGTGATGGGTCGGTGTGCAGGGACAGTCACTCTGTGTCTGACCACGGGATTGAGTGATGGGACAGTGTGGACGGAGATTCACTCTGTGTCAAACCCCGGGAGTGTGTGATGGGACAGTGTGGAGGGAGTTTCACCCCGTGTCTGACCCCGGGATTGTGTGATGGGAAGGTGTGGAGGGAGCTTCAGTCTGTCTCTGACCGCGGGAGTGTGTGATGGTCGGTGTGCAGGGACAGTCATTCTGTGTATGACCCCAGGAGTGAGTGATGGGAAGGTGTGGAGGGAGATTAACTCTGTCTCTGAACCCGGGAGTGTGTGATGGGACAATGTGGAGGGAGTTTCACTCCGTGTCTGACCCCGAGAGTCTGTAATGGGACGGTGTGGAGTGAGCGCTACCTGGTGTCTGACCCCGGGAGTGCGTGATGGGGCGAAGTGGATGGAGTTTCACTCTGTGTCTAACCCAGGGAGTGTGTGATGGTACGATGTGGATGATGTTTCACTCTGAGTCTGACCCCGGGATTGTGTGATGGGACGATGTGGAGGGAGCTTTGCTCTCTATCTGACCGTGGGTGTGTGTGATGGTGCAGTGTGGAGGGAGATTCACTCTGTCTCTGACCACGGGAGTGTGTGATGGGACAATGTGGATGGAGTTTCACTCAGTGTCTGACCCCGGGAGTGTGTGATGGGACGGTGTGGAGGGCGATTCACTCTGTGCCTGACCCCGGGAGAGTGTGATGGGAGTTCCACTCTGTCTCTGACCCTGGGAGTGTGTGATGGGACAGTGTGGAGGGAGTTTCACTCTGTGACTGACCCGGGAGTGTATGATGGGATGTTGTGGAGGGAGCTTCAATCCGTCTCTGACCCCGGGAGTGTGTGATGGTGCAGTGTGGAGGGAGATTCACTCTGTCTCTGACCCCGGGATTGTGTGATGGGTCGGTGTGCAGGGACAGTCACTCTGTGTCTGACCACGGGAGTCAGTGATGGGACAGTGTGGAGGGAGATTCACTCTGTGTCAAACCCCGTGATTGTGTGATGGGACAGTGTGGAGGGTGTTTCACCCTGTGTCTGACCCCGGGATTGTGTGATGGGACGATGTGGAGGGAGATTCATTCTGTGTCTAACCCCGGGAGTCTGTGATGGGGCGGAGTGGAGTGAGCGCTGCCTGGTGTCTGACCCCGGGAGTGTGTGATGGGATGGTGTGGAGGGAGCTTCACTCTGTGACTGACCCCGGGAGTGAGTGATGGGACGGTGTAGAGGGAGATTCAGTCTGTAACTGACCCCGGGAGTTTCGGATGAGACGGTGTGGAGCGAGTTTCACTCTGTGTCTGACCTCGGGAGTGTGTGATGGGATGGTGTGGAGGGAGATTCACTCTGTTTCTGACCCCGGGAGTGAGTGATGGGACAGTGCAGAGGGATTTTCACTCTGTGACTGACCCCGGGAGTGTCTGATGGGATGTTGTGGAGGGAGCTTCACTCTGTGTCTGAACCCGGGAGTGAGTGATGGGACAGTGTGGAGGGAGATTCACTCTGTGTCTAACCCCGGGAGTGTGTGATGGGACAATGTGGAGGGAGTTTCACTCCGTGTCTGACCCCGAGAGTCTGTAATGGGACGGTGTGGAGTGAGCGCTACCTGGTGTCTGACGCCGGGAGTGCGTGATGGGACGATGTGGAGGGAGCTTTGCTCTCTATCTGACCGTGGGTGTGTGTGATGGTGCAGTGTGGAGGGAGATTCACTCTGTCTCTTACCACGGGAGTGTGAGATGGGACAATGTGGATGGAGTTTCACTCAGTGTCAGACCCCGGGAGTGTGTGATGGGACGGTGTGGAGGGCGATTCACTCTGTGCCTGACCCCGGGAGAGTGTGATGGGATGGTGTGATGGGAGTTCCACTCTGTCTCTGACCCTGGGAGTGTGTGATGGGACAGTGTGGAGGGAGTTTCACTCTGTGACTGACCCGGGAGTGTATGATGGGATGTTGTGGAGGGAGCTTCAATCTGTCTCTGACCCCGGGAGTGTGTGATGGTGCAGTGTGGAGGGAGATTCACTCTGTCTCTGACCCCGGGATTGTGTGATGGGTCGGTGTGCAGGGACAGTCACTCTGTGTCTGACCACGGGAGTCAGTGATGGGACAGTGTGGAGGGAGATTCACTCTGTGTCAAACCCCGTGATTGTGTGATGGGACAGTGTGGAGGGAGTTTCACCCTGTGTCTGACCCCGGGATTGTGTGATGGGACGATGTGGAGGGAGCTTTGCTCTCTATCTGACCGTGGGTGTGTGTGATGGGACAGTGTGGAGGGAGTTTCACTGTGTGTCTGACCCCGGGAGTGAGTGATGGGTCGGTACAGAGGGAGATTCACTCTGTGTCTGACCCCGGGAGTGTGTGATGGGACGGTGTGGCGGGAGATTCACTCTGTATCTGACCCCGGGAGTGTGTGATGGGACGCCGTGGAGAGAGATTCACTCTGTGTCTGACCTCGGGAGTGTGTGATTGGACGGTGTGGAGGGAGATTCACTCTGTGTCTGACCCCGGGAGTGTGTGATGGGATGCTGTACACGGAGATTCACTCTGTCTCTGACCCCGGGAGTGTGTGATGGTGCAGTGTGGAGGGAGATTCACTCTGTCTCTGACCCCGGGAGTGTGTGATGGGTCGGTGTGCAGGGACAGTCACTCTGTGTCTGACCCCGGGAGTGTGTAATGGGACCGTGTGGAGGGAGTTTCACACCGTGTCTGACCCCGGGAGTGTGTGATAGGTCGGTGTGGAGCGAGTTTCACTCTGTGTCTGACCCCAGGAGTGTGTGATGGGATGGTGTGGAGGGAGCTTTGCTCTCTATCTGACCGTGGGTGTGTGTGATGGTACAGTGTGGAGGGAGTTTCACTGTGTGTCTGACCCCGGGAGTGAGTGATGGGTCGGTACAGAGGGAGATTCACTCTGTGTCTGACCCCGGGAGTGTGTGATGGGACGGTGTGGAGGGAGATTCACTCTGTATCTGACCCCGGGAGTGTGTGATGGGATGGTGTGGAGGGAGATTCACTCTGTGTCTGACCCCGGGAGTGTGTGGTGGGATGGTGTACAGGGAGATTCACTCCGTGTCTGACCCCAACAGTCTGTGATGGGAAGGTGTGGAGTGAGCGCTACCTGGTGTCTGACCCCGGGAGTGCGTGATGGGGCGATGTTGATGGAGTATCACTCTGTGTCTAACCCCAGGAGTGTGTGATGGGACGATGTGGATGATGATTCACTCTGAGTCTGACCCCGGGATTGTGTGATGGGACGATGTGAAGGGAGCTTTGCTCTCTATCTGACCGTGGGTGTGTGTGATGGGACAGTGTGGAGGGAGCTTCAGTCTGTCTCTGACGCTCGGAGTGTGTGATGGTGCGGTGTGGAGGGAGATTCACACTGTCTCTGACCCTGGGAGTGAGTGATGGGACAGTGTGGAGGGAGATTCACTCTGTGTCTAACCCTGGGAGTGTGTGATGGGACAGTGTGGAGGGAGTTTCACTCCGTGTCTGACCCCGACAGACTGTGATGGGACGGTGTGGAGTGAGTGCTACCTGGTGTCTGACCCTGGGAGTGCGTGATGGGGCGATGTGGATGGAGTTTCACTCTGTGTCTAACCCAGGGAGTGTGTGATGTGACGATGTGGATGATGTTTCACTCTGTGTCTGACCCCGGGAGTGAGTGATGGGACGGTGTAGAGGGAGATTCAGTCTGTGTCTGACCACGGGAGTTTCTGATGAGACGGTGTGGAGGGAGTTTCACGCTGTGTCTGACCCCGGGAGTGTGTGATGGGACGGTGTGATGGGAGTTCCACTCTGTGTCTGACCCCGGGAGTGTGTGATGGGACAGTGTGGAGGGAGTTTCACTCTGTGACTACCCCGGGAGTGTATGATGGGATGTTGTGGAGGGAGCTTCAGTCAGTCTCTGACCCCGGGAGTGTGTGATGGTGCAGTGTGGAAGGAGATTAACTCTGTCTCTGACCACGGGAGTGTGTGATGGGTCGGTGTGCAGGGACAGTCACTCTGTGTCTGACCACGGGATTGAGTGATGGGACAGTGTGGACGGAGATTCACTCTGTGTCAAACCCCGGGAGTGTGTGATGGGACAGTGTGGAGGGAGTTTCACCCCGTGTCTGACCCCGGGATTGTGTGATGGGAAGGTGTGGAGGGAGCTTCAGTCTGTCTCTGACCGCGGGAGTGTGTGATGGTCGGTGTGGAGGGACAGTCATTCTGTGTATGACCCCAGGAGTGAGTGATGGGAAGGTGTGGAGGGAGATTAACTCTGTCTCTGAACCCGGGAGTGTGTGATGGGACAGTGTGGAGGGAGATTCACTCTGTGTCTAACCCCGACAGTCTGTGATGGGACAGTGTGGAGGGAGATTCACTCTGTGTCTAACCCCGGGAGTGTGTGATGGGACAATGTGGATGGAGTTTCACTCAGTGTCTGACCCCGGGAGTGTGTGATGGGACGGTGTGGAGGGCGATTCACTCTGTGCCTGACACGGGAGTGTGTGATGGGACGGTGTGGAGGGAGATTCATTCTGTGTCTAACCCCGGGAGTCTGTGATGGGGCGGAGTGGAGTGAGCGCTGCCTGGTGTCTGACCCCGGGAGTGTGTGATGGGATGGTGTGGAGGGAGCTTCACTCTGTGACTGACCCCGGGAGTGAGTGATGGGACGGTGTAGAGGGAGATTCAGTCTGTAACTGACCCCGGGAGTTTCGGATGAGACGGTGTGGAGCGAGTTTCACTCTGTGTCTGACCTCGGGAGTGTGTGATGGGATGGTGTGGAGGGAGATTCACTCTGTTTCTGACCCCGGGAGTGAGTGATGGGACAGTGCAGAGGGATTTTCACTCTGTGACTGACCCCGGGAGTGTCTGATGGGATGTTGTGGAGGGAGCTTCACTCTCGTGTCTGAACCCGGGAGTGAGTGATGGGACAGTGTGGAGGGAGATTCACTCTGTGTCTAACCCCGGGAGTGTGTGATGGGACAATGTGGAGGGAGTTTCACTCCGTGTCTGACCCCGAGAGTCTGTAATGGGACGGTGTGGAGTGAGCGCTACCTGGTGTCTGACCCCGGGAGTGCGTGATGGGGCGAAGTGGATGGAGTTTCACTCTGTGTCTAACCCAGGGAGTGTGTGATGGTACGATGTGGATGATGTTTCACTCTGAGTCTGACCCCGGGATTGTGTGATGGGACGATGTGGAGGGAGCTTTGCTCTCTATCTGACCGTGGGTGTGTGTGATGGTGCAGTGTGGAGGGAGATTCACTCTGTCTCTGACCACGGGAGTGTGTGATGGGACAATGTGGATGGAGTTTCACTCAGTGTCTGACCCCGGGAGTGTGTGATGGGACGGTGTGGAGGGCGATTCACTCTGTGCCTGACCCCGGGAGAGTGTGATGGGAGTTCCACTCTGTCTCTGACCCTGGGAGTGTGTGATGGGACAGTGTGGAGGGAGTTTCACTCTGTGACTGACCCGGGAGTGTATGATGGGATGTTGTGGAGGGAGCTTCAATCTGTCTCTGACCCCGGGAGTGTGTGATGGTGCAGTGTGGAGGGAGATTCACTCTGTCTCTGACCCCGGGATTGTGTGATGGGTCGGTGTGCAGGGACAGTCACTCTGTGTCTGACCACGGGAGTCAGTGATGGGACAGTGTGGAGGGAGATTCACTCTGTGTCAAACCCCGTGATTGTGTGATGGGACAGTGTGGAGGGAGTTTCACTGTGTGTCTGACCCCGGGAGTGAGTGATGGGTCGGTACAGAGGGAGATTCACTCTGTGTCTGACCCCGGGAGTGTGTGATGGGACGGTGTGGCGGGAGATTCACTCTGTATCTGACCCCGGGAGTGTGTGATGGGACGCCGTGGAGAGAGATTCACTCTGTGTCTGACCTCGGGAGTGTGTGATGGGACGGTGTGGAGGGAGATTCAGTCTGTAACTGACCCCGGGAGTGTGTGATGGGATGCTGTACAGGGAGATTCACTCTGTCTCTGACCCCGGGAGTGTGTGATGGTGCAGTGTGGAGGGAGATTCACTCTGTCTCTGACCCCGGGAGTGTGTGATGGGTCGGTGTGCAGGGACAGTCACTCTGTGTCTGACCCCGGGAGTGTGTAATGCGACAGTGTGGAGGGAGTTTCACACCGTGTCTGACCCCGGGAGTGTGTGATAGGTCGGTGTGGAGCGAGTTTCACTCTGTGTCTGACCCCAGGAGTGTGTGATGGGATGGTGTGGAGGGAGCTTTGCTCTCTATCTGACCGTGGGTGTGTGTGATGGTACAGTGTGGAGGGAGTTTCACTGTGTGTCTGACCCCGGGAGTGAGTGATGGGTAGGTACAGAGGGAGATTCACTCTGTGTCTGACCCCGGGAGTGTGTGATGGGATGGTGTGGAGGGAGCTTTGCTCTCTATCTGACCGTGGGTGTGTGTGATGGTACAGTGTGGAGGGAGTTTCACTGTGTGTCTGACCCCGGGAGTGAGTGATGGGTCGGTACAGAGGGAGATTCACTCTGTGTCTGACCCCGGGAGTGTGTGATGGGACGGTGTGGAGGGAGATTCACTCTGTATATGACCCCGGGAGTGTGTGATGGGATGGTGTGGAGGGAGATTCACTCTGTGTCTGACCCCGGGAGTGTGTGGTGGGATGGTGTACAGGGAGATTCACTCCGTGTCTGACCCCAACAGTCTGTGATGGGAAGGTGTGGAGTGAGCGCTACCTGGTGTCTGACCCCGGGAGTGCGTGATGGGGCGATGTGGATGGAGTTTCACTGTGTGTCTGACCCCGGGAGTGAGTGATGGGACGGTGTAGAGGGAGATTCAGTCTGTGGCTGACCCCGGGAGTTTCTGATGAGACGGTGTGGAGGGAGTTTCACCCTGTGTCTGACCCCAGGAGTGTGTGATGGGACGGTGTGATGGGAGTTCCACTCTGTGTCTGACCCCGGGAGTGTGTGATGGGACAGTGTGGAGGGAGTTTCACTCTATGACTGACCCGGGAGTGTATGATGGGATGTTGTGGAGGGAGCTTCAGTCTGTCTCTGACCCCGGGAGTGTGTGATGGTGCAGTGTGGAGGGAGATTCACTCTGTCTCTGACCCCGGGAGTGTGTGATGGGTCGGTGTGCAGGGACAGTCACTCTGTGTCTGACCACGGGAGTGAGTGATGGGACAGTGTGGACGGAGATTCACTCTGTGTCTGATCCCGGGAGTGTGTGATGGGACAGTGTGGAGGGAGTTTCACTCTGTGTCTGATCCCAGGAGTGTGTGATGGGACGGTGTGGAGGGAGTTTCACTCTGTGTCTGACCCCGGGAATGTGTGATGGGATGGTGTGGAGGGAGTTTCACTCTGTGTCTGATCCCGGGAGTGTGTGATGGGACGGTGTGGAGGGAGTTTCACTCTGTGTCTGATCCCGGGAGTGTGTGTTGGGACGGTGTGGAGGGAGTTTCACTCTGTGTCTGATCCTGGGAGTGTGTGATGGGACGGTGTGGAGGGAGATTCACTCTGTGTCAAACCCCGTGATTGTGTGATGGGACAGTGTGGAGGGAGTTTCACCCCGTGTCTGACCCCGGGAGTGTGTGATGGGATGGTGTGGAGGGAGATTCACTCTGTGTCTGACCTCGGGAGTGTGTGATGGGACGGTGTGGAGGGAGATTCACTCTGTGTCTGACCCCGGGAGTGTGTGATGGGATGCTGTACAGGGAGATTCACTCTGTCTCTGACCCCAGGAGTGTGTGATGGTGCAGTGTGGAGGGAGATTCACTCTGTCTCTGACCCCGGGAGTGTGTGATGGGTCGGTGTGCAGGGACAGTCACTCTGTGTCTGACCCCGGGAGTGTGTCATGGGACAGTGTGGAGGGAGTTTCACACCGTGTCTGACCCCGGCAGTGTGTGATGGGACAGTGTGGAGGGAGATTCACTCTGAGTCTGACCCCGGGATTGTGTGATGGGACGATGTGGAGGGAGCTTTGCTCTCTATCTGACCGTGGGTGTGTGTGATGGGACAGTGTGGAGGGAGTTTCACTGTGTGTCTGACCCCGGGAGTGAGTGATGGGTCGGTGTGGAGCGAGTTTCACTCTGTGTCTGACCCCAGGAGTGTGTGATGGGATGGTGTGGAGGGAGCTTTGCTCTCTATCTGACCGTGGGTGTGTGTGATGGTACAGTGTGGAGGGAGATTCACTCTGTGTCTGACCCCGGGAGTGTGTGATGGTACAGTGTGGAGGGAGATTCACTCTGTGTCTGACCCCGGGAGTGTGTGATGGGACGGTGTGGCGGGAGATTCACTCTGTATCTGACCCCGGGAGTGTGTGATGGGACGGTGTGGAGGGAGATTCACTCTGTGTCTGACCCCGGGAGTGTGTGGTGGGATGGTGTACAGGGAGATTCACTCCGTGTCTGACCCCGACAGTCTGTGATGGGACGGTGTGGAGTGAGCGCTACCTGGTGTCTGACCCCGGGACTGCGTGATGGGGCGATGTGGATGGAGTTTCACTCTGTGTCTAACCCCGGGAGTGTGTGATGGGACGATGTGGATGATGTTTCACTCTGAGTCTGACCCCGGGATTGTGTGATGGGACGTTGTGAAGGGAGCTTTGCTCTCTATCTGACGGTAGGTGTGTGTGATGGGACAGTGTGGAGGGAGCTTCAGTCTGTCTCTGACGCTCGGAGTGTGTGATGGTGCGGTGTGGAGGGAGATTCACTCTGTGTCTGATCCCAGGAGTGTGTGATGGGACGGTGTGGAGGGAGTTTCACTCTGTGTCTGACCCCGGGAATGTGTGATGGGATGGTGTGGAGGGAGTTTCACTCTGTGTCTGATCCCGGGAGTGTGTGATGGGACGGTGTGGAGGGAGTTTCACTCTGTGTCTGATCCCCGGAGTGTGTGTTGGGACGGTGTGGAGGGAGTTTCACTCTGTGTCTGATCCTGGGAGTGTGTGATGGGACGGTGTGGAGGGAGATTCACTCTGTGTCAAACCCCGTGATTGTGTGATGGGACAGTGTGGAGGGAGTTTCACCCCGTGTCTGACCCCGGGATTGTGTGATGGGACGGTGTGGAGGGAGCTTTGCTCTCTATCTGACCGTGGGTGTGTGTGATGGGACAGTGTGGAGGGAGTTTCACTGTGTGTCTGACCCCGGGAGTGAGTGATGGGTCGGTACAGAGGGAGATTCACTCTGTGTCTGACCCCGGGAGTGTGTGATGGGACGGTGTGGCGGGAGATTCACTCTGTATCTGACCCCGGGAGTGTGTGATGGGACGCCGTGGAGAGAGATTCACTCTGTGTCTGACCTCGGGAGTGTGTGATGGGACGGTGTGGAGGGAGATTCACTCTGTGTCTGACCCCGGGAGTGTGTGATGGGATGCTGTACAGGGAGATTCACTCTGTCTCTGACCCCAGGAGTGTGTGATGGTGCAGTGTGGAGGGAGATTCACTCTGTCTCTGACCCCGGGAGTGTGTGATGGGTCGGTGTGCAGGGACAGTCACTCTGTGTCTGACCCCGGGAGTGTGTAATGGGACAGTGTGGAGGGAGTTTCACACCGTGTCTGACCCCGGGAGTGTGTGATGGGACAGTGTGGAGGGAGATTCACTCTGAGTCTGACCCCGGGATTGTGTGATGGGACGATGTGGAGGGAGCTTTGCTCTCTATCTGACCGTGGGTGTGTCTGATGGGACAGTGTGGAGGGAGTTTCACTGTGTGTCTGACCCCGGGAGTGAGTGATGGGTCGGTGTGGAGCGAGTTTCACTCTGTGTCTGACCCCAGGAGTGTGTGATGGGATGGTGTGGAGGGAGCTTTGCTCTCTATCTGACCGTGGGTGTGTGTGATGGTACAGTGTGGAGGGAGATTCACTCTGTGTCTGACCCCGGGAGTGTGTGATGGTACAGTGTGGAGGGAGATTCACTCTGTGTCTGACCCCGGGAGTGTGTGATGGGACGGTGTGGCGGGAGATTCACTCTGTATCTGACCCCGGGAGTGTGTGATGGGACGGTGTGGAGGGAGATTCACTCTGTGTCTGATCCCGGGAGTGTGTGGTGGGATGGTGTACAGGGAGATTCACTCCGTGTCTGACCCCGACAGTCTGTGATGGGACGGTGTGGAGTGAGCGCTACCTGGTGTCTGACCCCGGGAGTGCGTGATGGGGCGATGTGGATGGAGTTTCACTCTGTGTCTAACCCCGGGAGTGTGTGATGGGACGATGTGGATGATGTTTCACTCTGAGTCTGACCCCGGGATTGTGTGATGGGACGTTGTGAAGGGAGCTTTGCTCTCTATCTGACGGTGGGTGTGTGTGATGGGACAGTGTGGAGGGAGCTTCAGTCTGTCTCTGACGCTCGGAGTGTGTGATGGTGCGGTGTGGAGGGAGATTCACTCTGTGTCTGATCCCAGGAGTGTGTGATGGGACGGTGTGGAGGGAGTTTCACTCTGTGTCTGACCCCGGGAATGTGTGATGGGATGGTGTGGAGGGAGTTTCACTCTGTGTCTGATCCCGGGAGTGTGTGATGGGACGGTGTGGAGGGAGTTTCACTCTGTGTCTGATCCCGGGAGTGTGTGTTGGGACGGTGTGGAGGGAGTTTCACTCTGTGTCTGATCCTGGGAGTGTGTGATGGGACGGTGTGGAGGGAGATTCACTCTGTGTCAAACCCCGTGATTGTGTGATGGGACAGTGTGGAGGGAGTTTCACCCCGTGTCTGAC